>NW_025060872.1:0-5206 GCF_019279795.1 Protopterus annectens | reverse complement strand
CCTGTTTACCTGTTCACCTAATATCAGTAGTTCTGGCAGTGTTTATTTGGACTTTGTTACATTCAGATCATAACTATGAATGTCGGTACATGGCACTGTGTAGGTCTCTATGTCGATGGTTTACAAACTTATCGGTAGATGTGCTCTTCAGGTTTGGGAGGGTGTGAAGTATGCTATGCCCACATGGGAATATTAATGATTTCCACTGGGCGGGCCTACCACATCTCTGCCAATAACCCTGCACTTAAGCCCATTAATGCATACCCATGGTCCACCACCACCTGGCACCCTCTACAGCAGTGCGTGACAAATACTTACTGCGGCGCCCAGCTGGGGTATGTACACCCTACATTACCCTCTCCCCATCTCGGGACACATATGCGTTTTGTCAACCCATGTATTATCGCTTGCTCAACCTACTGTTCCATGTACCTACATCCTGCTCGTGGTATGGGTAGATTTTTCATACCTGAAGTTTTGGGGTCCGCAAAGAAGGTACTGCGTTATCCATGTTTAAAGTGCTTAGGCCGCAGGAACTCTCCACTGGTCCTTTCCTGCGGTGTTTGGGCCCGGCGGCAATTGGCAGTGATCTGTATTGCCTGTCTGTATGTCTGTCGGCCTGGCTGGGCGTGTGGGGAATTTCGCGTTTCTTTATTGGACCTCCTAGTCACAAATGCCGGGCTGTAAATATATTTACCTAATTGCTGTGAAGTAACCTATTTATGTGAATGTGTATATCTACACTGACATATAGTTTGTTTTGTGTGTATGTGTATATATAAGCTACTTGTTTTGTGTGTATATATATATATATCTATCTATATATATCCGTGTAGTATATCCTTGTGTGTGTATGTATATATGTATATATATATATATATATATATACATATATATATATATATATATATCGTGTGTGTATGTAAATTATTATAGCTATGTGTATATATCGTTTTATCTATATATATATATATAATAACCATCTGTGTCCGTTAACCTATACATTTCCGGTTGTGGACACTTACACATCGCGTATTGGTTTTATCCCTGCTTCAACAGCATTCAACAGTCATTCTGACACCGGCGCCCCACTCCGGTGAACTTGTGCTCCAATGCGTACGTTATGCAGTGGCCAGATATGCGCGGTCTTTCATGTCTGGGGTGCCGCTGCTAACTGGGTTAAATGGTGTCATTCCACCTATTCCTCATATGTGCAGCCTATTATTCCTGCTACTGTGTTTGTTTCTGTACACATTCATATTATTACTGTTCATAGGATGTGTGTTTGTGTTACTGTGACTGTGCGTGGAGCAAATTGTTGTCTTCATGTAGTTGTGTCTTTCTGCTTTTCGGTTTGGGGTTGTCACAGCCAGAACTCCTTTCGGCCTCATGGGTGGCGTATAGGTTTTCGTGCCGGGCTGCCAGAAGCGGCCTTTAGCGTCCGACAACGACCGCCCATTCACGCATGTCTCCATGCAAGCGGCTCTATCTGGGAATGCGCAACGTACTTCGCCGACCTCCACGGGCGCTCCATTGCACCGGCAACATGCCTATCTTTCGTGTGTCCATACTGCGCCATATCCATGGTTTCTCCTGCACCCGTGTTGAGTTTCCCGCGCAACAGACATTATACACCTGATATGCATGGCGTACACCTTTTACATTGCCCTCTCATGGCGTTGGGGCCCTGCACATTTTTGTACCACCTAGTGTATTCACAGGCTCACCATCCATTCTTTTTATACATGCCTTTCCTGGTGTTATGGATTATGAGCGATTCGCGGGTTACAAGTGTAGGTGGTGTAACATGTCATTCCGTCTGTTTACAATGTTGATGTAGCACTTCAGCGATGTTGGCCACTGGTATAGCCCTGCCTCTGGTGTGGAAGTGATTATACAGTTATTGCAGCTTTATGTGACATAAAGCTGCGAGCACTTCATAATTCTAACTTGCTCTGGTTACACTTCACAACCCTTGGGTTTGCGTCTTTCAGCGTTCTAACATATATATATATATATATATATATATATATATATATATATATATATATGTATGTAGATATATATATATGTAACCTTGTGTATGTATGAACCCAGTATGTAACTATATTGTGCATATTTATGTTACGTCTGTGGATATTTCTATACATCTATCTAACTATATATATATATATATATATATATATATATATATATATATATATATATGAAAGTTACAGCTGTAAGAACAACTTATACATTGCTATGCTAATAGCTGCTTACATCGTGCAGGCCCTTGCATCTACTTATTCTGAGTTACACATATGTTTGAGCGCGTCTTTAGGATTATATGTGCCTTATTCCTTATATTGAGTACCACTTTGATGGAATCCGGTTAACGGACCCATCTTGAATCTTGGTCACCTTACATGTATAAATGTTGGCTACAGCACAGAGGCATTCATTACTGGTGTATGTGCTATAGTCGTACTTTTGCGGGGAATGCCTTCGTTAGGCGGATGCTGTAACCACTACACTATTGGTGTTCTGGTTCATTTATATGTAAACCCACTTGGTTCATAGCTACTCTGACATAAAGCCTCACCGCTTCCCTTACACAGCAGGCATCCACATTCTCCTGCTGGAAAAATGCAATGCCTGAATTAGGACATTCCCTGTTTCCTACTGCTCTGGACCCATGCTGCGAGTCTACCTCACTCAGGATATTCATAACTTTCTAAACATAGTCTTTTTCCTTTTGCTCTGGCGTGTTTGATTGTCAGGAGCTTTCATGTGCTGGACCAGGTTTGAAGCTGGGCGACTGGTGACTAGCACTGCCTATGGCCTTTGTTCAAAAGATCAAAGATGTAGCACATGGACAGAGTTGGTCAGAGTTTCACATTCTGTGTTTACAGAGCGCGGGTGTTTGAGCCTCTGACCACATTATTGGAGTCGGCTACATAATTTAGGGAGTGGTTCCACTACATAATGCAGGTGGTTTCCCTTCCCATTGGCTATTTCATTCATTTATACATACAATGAATATTATTCTGGACATCTGTTATGAAATCACACTACAGGTACTTCGTAGTCTAGTCAACAGCTGGGACAGTTGATTAGGTATTACTTCTGTGTGAACCTCTCTGATACTGGGGGACTTCGTGTCTGCCTGGCTGGGATATGACAACTCCAGGTACAATCTGAACACTTCTACCATGTGGTACTATTAACTTGGAACATGTTGACAGATTCATTAATACTACTAATTGTCTGCAGTTAAATGCATCTAGTACTCTTCATTGTTGTAAAGTAGTCATTCTCATTCAACACCTTTCCCCAAAGGGCATTGGCTTTGTGAGTTTAAGGGTCTGGCCAGTTATTGTGCTACTGCTCTGACCATTGGTATAGTTGACATTGTCTTATATGCAGATTTGTGCTGTGTTCTGGTGACTAGGGGTTGGCACCTTTTCACATGGCAAAGATGGGACATTTTCAGAACACACCAGGTTTACAAGCCGACACATACCCACGGTCAGTACAATGGATGGGACTTTACTTATTTGCCTACATAAAAGCCTATTGTTGTAGTGGTTTATTTGCTTATTCTGTTTCTTGTAACATGTAGGTATTGTAGATACTGCAATAAGTATTTTCTGCTACTATTACATAACATATGGGACATAATTATGTCCTACAATCCCAGGACATTTGAAATGTCTTTTGTTAGGGCACAACTGTCCAACGATGGACTATCCCTCGCAAAGCGGGACTGATGACAACCCTACTGCGGACACCAGATTGTCTGGGCCAACACAAAGCCACGGTCACTGCAGGTTTAGAACAGTCATTTGTTTCCTAGCTGTAAGCTGTTGTTTGCCTGTTTCTTGTACGAATTACGTTTATTCTATCCTGACATGACCGCTTTAGGCAACTGTTACATGCAGTATGGTGCATGGTTATTCCCTACGGTCACAAGACATTTGGCATTGTACCATTGTTGGTCAGGTCCGCACCTACCTACATTAATTGTCCCTCACACAGTGGATCAGGGGTATCCTGTTTGCGTCCAGTGCCTTCATCTTATATACCATGTGCCACTATCTCTTAGAATGTGTGCAATATATTCTCCCTGTATTAGTGTCAGGACCGTCGTCATCAGGCGGTGTTTGATCCTGGTGTGGGTTATGCATGACCATTTATGGCTGGCCAGTGTGTTTTACCTCTAATGCTACATTCAACTTGTGTCTAGATATCTGGGACTGAACTTCGTGTCTTCCATTCTAATGTTTACACAGGTTATGTATCCCATGAGGGATATCAAAAAGTGGACGATCCACAACAAGAAATAGCAATTTATTTTTTGAAGTTAACGAAAATGTGCTAGGGTTTTATGCTGGGGATACATAGTGTGCAATCCTGCAACTGCCTAGGTGACACTACCTACTACATATCGTAGTGGTCACTATGTGTAGCTGTGGCTGCACCAAACCAATCAAACCAAGTATGGCTGGATTTGGTGGGCGTTCAGGTAGAGGCCCGGATGTGGAGGATGCTTTGGAGTGGTGGTATGCATCCAGGTGTGTTGCATTTGATATGGCCAGTTCTATCAGGCCCAATCTGTGGGTATGTGCGGTGACATGTCTATACATTTTGTATCGCACATTCAATATTCCTTATGTTTGTGGGATTGTGTTGTTCTACAGTATGGCCTGTCTGAAAGTTGTATTGCATGTTTATACATGTGTTTGTTCGCTTTCAGCTTCACCGCTGCTCCTCATACACCTCCGGTTCACCTATTCTGCATGCGACACAGTATCACCCAGCGGAGGATGTACCATTAAACTATCCCCAGACACAGATTACTCACACCCCATACATCACTACTTTGATTGTTGGCCCATGACACGGGCAGAGTAACACATTGAATACCCTACATGTGTCCGGTACCTTTATGGTTGTGTGGACTACCCTGCCATGTTGCTTTCCCATGTTATACCTCACACACATAGGTACAAGCCCACGCCTTTCATTACATGGTTGAGTATGCCCAGGTACTACCAGTTCAACTGTGACACATCCTGACCAAGTTTGACGTACGTGATTTCCAGATTTTGGCCTGTTCTACTCATTGGTAGAGATGCCACCTTTTCCTATGTCCAGGATGGGATATATTCCATACACATATCCATGTACTGGACAACACGCCCCACAGTCAGGACGGATAATA
>NW_025060871.1:0-4966 GCF_019279795.1 Protopterus annectens | reverse complement strand
TGCCACAATATGAAGACAAGATGATCAATTACAATGATTGTCTTAAGTATTGTTGTCAGTGAAAGGGGATCCAATGCTTGTCAGCCTGGGATGACATGCTCGACAAGACATAATGCCTTGCTAGGGATGGCTTTCACCTGTCACCTGTGGCCTTTTGGATATTGCCAAAGGCTCTTGTCACCCCCATAGTGCCTTTTATACATATGGCTCAAAAGACAAACCCACCTCCATAGGTATCACAGGGGATAAGAAACTAGAAGTAATGCTACTCAATGCCAGAAGTCTAAACTGCAAGATGCACACACTCCAAACTCTCCACAGCATGGAGAATGTTGATATCTGTGCAGTAACAGAAACCTGGTTCAAGGCTCCCAAGAGCACCCTAGCACTAACAGGTTACACCTCATACCATGCTATACAGCCGCAAAACATGGAACACACTACAAAAGGAGGGTGAGTATCAATATTTGTCAAAGATACCCACAACCCCAGGTTGGTGGCACAGCATGAAGCATCAGAGACTATCCATGTGCAACTAACAGTGGGTAAAACCACCTTCCAGTTCATAGCCACACTTGGAACCACACTTGGCTGACTGGAGAACACATGAAAATATGAAGGTCTCCCCAAACACCATTATATTGGGCGACTTCAACTACCCAAACATAGACTGGGAGCATTACCCTAGCTGCAACACCCTAGCCCAAAGGTTCCTAGAATTTATAAACTCAAATGCTATGGAACAACTTGCTACCACTCCCACAAGAGGGGAAAACATACTGGACCTGATCATCACCAACATGGGGACTCTATGCCCAAGACCAGAAGTGTATCCCTCACTGGTAAGATCAGACCATAGAGTAATCTCACTGGATATTCACATCCTGACCCCAGCCCATGGCCAGAAAACCACAGTGAAAAGTTACACTAAAGCAAATGTCACACTCCTCAAAACCGAGGTGGAATCCCTTTCACAGCCCCTGTGCCTGGGGAAAAATATGGCCCAGACCTCAGAACCCATTATAAATGCATTCTATGAACACCTTCAGGAATCCATGGATCATGCAATCCCAAATAAAACCAAGATCCAATCCTCCAAAGGCAGGCATCCTGTCTGGTGGACCCCAGCCATAAAAAAACATACAATACAAGGAGGAAGCTACTATATGATAGAGCAATATCCCAAAAAAGGGAAGGCATCTCTGATCAATATTATTGAAAAACTACGGCCACACACAAAATCGTCTAAGGCCATCATTGAGATAAAAATTGTACAGGACACTAAGGATAATCACAAGGCTTTCTTTAGTTATGGTGGGAACCTAGGTGGGAATTCCCGGATATGCTCAGAAGTAGTCCAAAATGACAAACAATACACCAAACCCACAGACATTGCCAAAGTCTGAGTTGACAGGTTCAGTGCAAACTCCCCCCCCCCCTCTGCCCACCAAAAGGGCAAATATCTATCCCAGCAGAGTGCTGGCCCCCTGACATCTCAGATGCCCAGGTAACAGCCAGCCTCTCGAAAGCAAATAACACAGCATCAATGGGACCAGACAGTGTCCTGGGCTGTGTCCAACATGAACCCCAAGAAGAATTGAACACAAACATAAAACCACTGTTCAATCTCAGCTTTACCACAGGATATGTACCCAAAGAGCAGTGTACAGCAACAGTGGTCCCTCTCCACAAAGGTGGTGCCTCAATGGATATTGCAGACTATTGGACCAGAAGCCTGACTAGCTTGGTCTGCAAAGCTATGGAAAGGATCATCATGGACCTCAGAAATAAAGATATTGGGGACCTACAGACACTGGATCCTACCCAGTTTGGCTTTGTTAAGGGCAGATCCTGCCTCTTAAACCTGGTTGAGTTATTTGAAACAGTCACCAAGGCCATTGACGAGGGGAAGGTGGTCCACACAGCCTACCTGGATCTCGCAAAAGCCTTCCATACAATATCCCACTCGGTCATTATAGATAAGCTCACCAGCTTCAATATAAACCCCTATGTCACTAGATGGGTTGCAAACCAGCTCAAGGACAGAACCCACACGGTCAGAAATGCTGGAGCCATGTCAGACCCCAAACCAGCTACAACTGGCATCCCACAAGGCTCAGTCCTGGGACCTCCCTTGTTTGGTATATATTTCTCGGAGGTACATGACTGCAAACTGGGTGCCATAATCGACTCTCCAGCTGACACAAGCATCCTACAAAAGGGCCTCATAGAAACAGACAACTGGTGCCAGAGCCATGTCCTCAAGCTAAATGCTAAAAAGTGTATAGTCATCCCCTTTGGCAAAAACTAACTGGCCACAAATTACCACATAGGTGGTAACCCATTAAGTATGGAAGAAGTGATAAGGGACCTGGGGACCCAAGTTGATAGCAATCCCTCATTTGACAACCACGTGGCCAAAGTTTATTTATTATTTTTATTTATTTTATTTTATTTTAATTTTGTTTACCGGGAAGGTCCGACTGGACAAGGTCCATTTACAGGGGGGCCGGGAGAAAAGCTCCAGTTACATTAGGATAACACATTACAGAAAATAAGCATCTAATACAATATGTAGGCAATATTATCTATTGAACAAGAAATTTCTGCGAAGTGAAAAAGTAGACATTTGCAATAATATAGAAAAGCAATACATATATATATATAGTTAGCAAAGAGCACTGTCAGATTTTTAAAAGGTACATGTTTTTCATGTAAAATATTTTGAGGAAATATATTTATTGGGCATGAAAAGACAGATGAAGTTGGATGTAAAGGTAATAGATTGTGGTCATGGATACATGGACAGAGCCAAGAACTTGTGAGATGGGCCTTAAGTGAGTTTTGAATAGAGTGGTGCTAGCTGCAGAAGTCACAGATGGGGAGATTATTCCAAGTTTTGGCTATAGGTGTGAAAAGAGAGATTTTCCTGCTGTATTATTTGCTGAGGTAATAGTGAGGAGTGACTTGTTGGCTGAGCAGACATTTGGAGTGGTGGGTCAGTAGATGCCTTAATGCAGAATTTTATCGGGTTGTTTAGGATGTTATATGATAGAACAAGTTGGTGATATAGTAGCAACTGTGGCAGTTCAGCCATTGAAGTTGTCTGAGAGGTATGCAGTGATGGGTTCTAAATGGTGTTTTTGGCAAACCAATTCTGTTATAACAGGACTCAAGTTTGTCTAGGTCAGATTTCCTAATGTAAGTGAGAATTGGGGCTGCATACAGTAGTGTAGATAGGAGATGGGTTTGAGCTAGGTGACTTTAGCTTGATTAGTTAGAAAGTTCTTGCCTGTATAAGGAACCCATTTTTGTGCACCTTGTTTATAGTTTGAGAGATGTGGATGTTGAAGTGGAGGTTGTTGTCTATTTCAATGCCAAGGAGCTTGGTGTGAGAGGAGAGATGATAGTACCATTGGCAGGAGATGGAGAAGACAGGAGTTGTTTTGATTTGTTTGGGGTAAAAGTAGTAGTTTGGTTTTATTAGGATTTAGGATAAGTTGTATGTTAGTTATCCATCTTTCTACTGAGGTGAAGGACTCTTGGGTGAGGTGCTGTAGGGAGGTCAGGGATGGAGCTGAGCATATAATGGAATCATCTGCATACTGGATTAGTGAGGCATGCAGGCACTTTTGTATAGGTTATTGGTAAATATTGAGAGGAGGTCCTAGTATGGAGCCTTGGGGTACACCAATGGTGGTTGGGAGCAGAGATGATAAAGCTCCTTGCCACTGGACAGCTTGTTGTCGTTCTGATAGGTAGCTTTAAACCAAGCAATAGTGTTTGGGGTGAAGGCTAGTATGAGGTATTTATTAGTATGGAGGAGAGACCATATCAAAAGCTTTGGAAAGGTCAAGGAATATGGCTGATACGAATCTTGTTATTCCTGTGTTGGTTAACTAGGTCTGTGAAGGAGAGTACAGTGGTTGTACTGTGGTGAGGCAAAGCCATGTTGTGTAGAGGATATTGTTTACGTTAGGTAGTGCATGACTCTGAGTGTATGCATTTTTCTAGTATCTTTGATAAAGGTGACAGAATAGCAATGGGATAATTTGAGAAATCATAGGAGGTGCCTCATGAAGGGAATGATATAGAGACTTTCCCCAGATGAGGGATATATGACTCCTGACAGCAGTTGATAAGGATTGAGACTGGGTAGGCTATGGAGTTGGCTGCCATTTTAGGAAATGTGCTGGTAGGCCATCTGCTCAGTGGTGGGTTTAAGTTTTAAGAGATGTTTCTTTATTGTAGAGGTTGGGATAGGTGAAAAGGTAAGAGGAGCAGAGTTGTTAGGTGCTGTAGGTATGGGTGTGTAGTTATTTTTGGCTAGTTGAGTGGATAATGAGTTAATGGATTTTGTAAAATGTTGGTTGAATTTTGAGGCTATTTTAGTTGTATCTGTGAGGTTGTGGGAGAGTGTGGTGCCTGGTTTTAGTAGGGAGTTAATTGCATGCCAGAATTTTTGTGGGCTGTTGGAGACAAGTGAAGGAGTAGTCCAAGAAAAAACAATCAGCCAAGCGCTGACTACTGAAGGTAAGTTGGGTGAGGGTAAGTACAGAGATAAGTACTTCAATGGTAGTGAAGTGTGGGAGGATAGGTAGGTGCTGACATTTAAAACTCCAGGGTGAAGTATTTGAGAGGGAGTCTATGTAAGGCAATTTTATATGGGAGCTAGTTGGTCCAGGACTAAGGAAGGAAATACTAAAGGTAAAAATAAGGGGGGGTTACAATGATGGAGGTGAAAAAAAGAATAGGAAGTGGTCTTCAAGGATAGATAGTGGGTAAAGGCTGCTGGCTGTTTAGGTTTGGGGCATGCTCTATAACCTCAGAAGCAGTAATTACAATTATGATCTTAACTAAGGTTTCAGGACACCAGCTTTCTTGCTTCTTTGAGGACAGAAAAAAGGATGATGAGACTGCTGGTGTTTAGGGTCCTTCCCCAACAGGTGGGTAGATTCTGAGGGGC
>NW_025060870.1:0-5376 GCF_019279795.1 Protopterus annectens | reverse complement strand
GGGAAAAATACCTATGGAAAGTTGTTTTTCTCCAAGAGGGAAAAAGCTAGGAGGCTGAAACTCTGCAGGTGTGTAGGGTACAATCCACCCTACAAAGGGGTAGGGCAATCCTGGTTCTGGCTTAACTGCCAGTTTCAGTATGACCGTTTATTGTTTTAGCTTTCCCTATGCATTTCAAGCATGTTTCTGCATAGAGAAAAAATACCTATGGAAAGTTGTTTTTCTCCAAGAGGGAAAAAGCTAGGAGGCTGAAACTCTGCAGGTGTGTAGGGTACAATCCACCCTACAAAGGGGTAGGGCAATCCTGGTTCTGGCTTAACTGCCAGTTTCAGTATGACCGTTTATTGTTTTAGCTTTCTTTATGCATTTCAAGCATGTTTCTGCATAGAGAAAAAATACCTATGGAAAGTTGTTTTTCTCCAAGAGGGAAAAAGCTAGGAGGCTGAAACTCTGCAGGTGTGTAGGGTACAATCCACCCTACAAAGGGGTAGGGCAATCCTGGTTCTGGCTTAACTGCCAGTTTCAGTATGACCGTTTATTGTTTTCAGCTTTCTTTTTGCATTTCAAGCATGTTTCTGCATAGGGAAAAATACCTATGGAAAGTTGTTTTTCTCCAAGAGGGAAAAAGCTAGGAGGCTGAAACTCTGCAGGTGTGTAGGGTACAATCCCCCTACAAAGGGGTAGGGCAATCCTGGTTCTGGCTTAACTGCCAGTTTCAGTATGACCGTTTATTGTTTTTAGCTTTCCCTATGCATTTCAAGCATGTTTCTGCATAGAGAAAAAATACCTGTGTAAAGTTATTTTTCTCCAAGATGGAAAAAGCTAGGAGGCTGAAACTCTGCAGGTGTAGGGTACAATCCCCCCTACAAAGGGGTAGGGCAATCCTGGGCCTGGCTTAACTGGCAGTTTCAGTATGACCATTTATTGTTTTTAGCTTTCTTTTTGCATTTCAAGCATATTTCTGCATAGAGAAAAAATATCAATGGAAAGTTGTTTTTCTCCAATAGGGAAAAGGCTAGGAGGCTGAAACTCTGCAGGGGTGTAGGGTACAATCCCCCATGCAAAGTGGTAGGGAATCCTGGTTCTGGCTTAACTGGAAGTTTCAGTATGACCGTTTATTGTTTTTAGCTTTCCCTATACATTTCAAGCATGTTTCTGCATAGAGAAAAAATACCTGTGTAAAGTTATTTTTCTCCAAGAGGGAAAAATCTAGGAGGCTGAAACTCTGCAGGTGTGTAGGGTACAATCCACCCTACAAAGGGGTAGGGCAATCCTGGGCCTGGCTTAACTGGCAATTTCAGTATGACCGTTTATTTTTTAGCTTTCTTTTTGCATTTCAAGCATATTTCCTCATAGAGAAAAAATACCTATGGAAAGTTGTTTTTCTCCAAGAGGGAAAAAGCTAGGAGGCTGAAACTCTGCAGGTGTGTAGAGTACAATCCCCCCATACAAAGGGGTAGGGCAATCATGGTTCTGGCTTAACTGCCGCTTTCAGTATGACCGTTTATTGTTTTTAGCTTTCCCTATGCATTTCAAGCATGTTTCTGCATAGAGAAAAAATAAGTGTGGAAAGTTGTTTTTCTCCAAGAGGGAAACAGCTAAAAGGCTGAAACTCTGCAGGTGTGTAGGGTACAATCCACCCTACAAAGGGGTAGGGCAATCCTGGTTCTGGCTTAACTGCCAGTTTCAGTATGACCGTTTATTGTTTTTAGCTTTCCCTATGCATTTCAAGCATGTTTCTGCATAGAGAAAAAATACCCGTGGAAAGTTGTTTTTCTCCAAGAGGGAAAAAGCTAGGAGGCTGAAACTCTGCAGGTGTGTAGGGTACAATCCACCCTACAAAGGGGTAGGGCAATCCTGGGCCTGGCTTAACTGGCAGTTTCAGTATGACCGTTTATTGTTTTTAGTTTTCTTTTTGCATTTCAAGCATATTTCTGCATAGAGAAAAAATACCTATGGAAAGTTGTTTTTCTCCAAGAGGGAAAAACATAGGAGGCTGAAACTCTGCAGGTGTGTAGGGTACAATCCACCCTACAAAGGGGTAGGGCAATCCTGGTTCTGGCTTCACTGCCAGTTTCAGTATGACCGTTTATTGTTTTTAGCTTTCCCTATGCATTTCAAGCATGTTTCTGCATAGAGAAAAAATAACCCTGGAAAGTTGTTTTTCTCCAAGAGGGAAACAGCTAGGAGGCTGAAACTCTGCAGGTGTGTAGGGTACAATCCCCCCTACAAAGGGGTAGGGCAATCCTGGTTCTGGCTTAACTGCCAGTTTCAGTATGACCGTTTATTGTTTTTAGCTTTCTTTTTGCATTTCAAGCATATTTCTGCATAGAGAAAAAATACGAATGGAAAGTTGTTTTTCTCCAAGAGGAAAAAAGCTAGGAGGCTGAAACTCTGCAGGTGTGTAGGGTACAATCCCCCCTACAAAGGGGTCGGGCAATCCTGGTTCTGTCTTAACTGCCAGTTTCAGTATGACCGTTTATTGTTTTTAGCTTAAAGAATGAGAAAAAAGCTCCATAGAGGCAGGAGAAGCTACATTTCCTGCCCGCAGGGAGATACTATTTTGGGCTTAGAAACTGTCATACAACCGCCGATTTCATCAAATGTATGTAATGTTAAACAAAGTGTTTTTTTAAGTGCAAATACTGAGAATATGCCTAAAGGTTCACAAAAAACAAGATTAGAGAGTGTCAGATCTCATAATATGTATGCAAGAATACAAAATGTGATATTTAACAGTGATAATATAGAACCAGAAACGAGATCCATAGAGGCGGGAGAAGCTGCATTTCCCTGCCCACCGGGAGGCATTATTTCTGTCTTGCAAACTGTCATACAACCGAGGCAGACATCCAATGCATGTAGTGTTGAACAAAGTGTTTTGTTTGGTGCAAAAATGAAAATATGCTAACAGAACTACAAAATAGAGGTTTAGAAGGTGTCAGATCACACAATATGCATGCAAAAATACAAAATGTGATATTTAACAATAAAAATGCAGAACCTGAAAAAAGAACCATAGAGACAGGAGAAGCTGCTTTTTCCTGCCCACAGGGAGACACTATTTTCGTCTTGCAAACTTGCCAGTTTCAGTTTGACCGTTTGTTTTTAGCTTTCCCTATGCATTTCAAGCATGTTTTTGCATAGAGAAAAAATACCTATGGAAAGTTGCTTTTCTCCAAGAGGGAAAAAGCTAGGAGGCTGAAACTCTGCAGGTGTGTAGGGTACAATCCCCCCTACAAAGGGGTAGGGCAATCCTGGTTCTGGCTTAACTGCCAGTTTGAGTATGACCGTTTATTGTTTTTAGCTTTCCCTATGCATTTCAAGCATGTTTCTGCATAGAGAAAAAATACCTGTGTAAAGTTATTTTTCTCCAAGAGGGAAAAAGCTAGGAGGCTGAAACTCTGCAGGTGTGTAGGGTACAATCCACCCTAGAAAGGGGTAGGGCAATCCTGGGCCTGGCTTAACTGGCAGTTTCAGTATGACCGTTTATTGTTTTTAGCTTTCTTTTTGCATTTCAAGCATGTTTCTGCATAGGGAAAAATACCTATGGAAAGTTGTTTTTCTCCAAGAGGGAAAAAGCTAGGAGGCTGAAACTCTGCAGGTGTGTAGGGTACAATCCACCCTACAAAGGGGTAGGGCAATCCTGGTTCTGGCTTAACTGCCAGTTTCCAAATGACCGTTTATTGTTTTTAGCTTTCCCTATGCATTTCAAGCATGTTTTTCATAGAGAAATAATAGCTATGGAAAGTTGTTTTTCTCCAAGAGGGAAAAAGCTAGGAGGCTGAAACTCTGCAGGTGTGTAGGGTACAATCCCCCCTACAAAGGGGTAGGGCAATCCTGGTTCTGGCTTAACTGCCAGTTTCAGTATGACCGTTTATTGTTTTTAGCTTTCCCTATGCATTTCAAGCATGTTTCTGTATAGAGAAAAAATACCTGTGTAAAGTTATTTTTCTCCAAGAGGGAAAAAGCTAGGAGGCTGAAACTCTGCAGGTGTAGGGTACAATCCCCCCTACAAAGGGGTAGGGCAATCCTGGGCCTGGCTTAACTGGCAGTTTAAGTATGACCGTTTATTGTTTTTAGCTTTCTTTTTGCATTTCAAGCATATTTCTGCATAGAGAAAAAATACCAATGGAAAGTTGTTTTTCTCCAAGAGGGAAAAGGCTAGGAGGCTGAAACTCTGCAGGTGTGTAGGGTACAATCCCCCATGCAAAGTGGTAGGGCAATCCTGGTTCTGGCTTAACTGGAAGTTTCAGTATGACCGTTTATTGTTTTTAGCTTTCCCTATACATTTCAAGCATGTTTCTGCATAGAGAAAAAATACCTGTGTAAAGTTATTTTTCTCCAAGAGGGAAAAATCTAGGAGGCTGAAACTCTGCAGGTGTGTAGGGTACAATCCACCCTACAAAGGGGTAGGGCAATCCTGGGTCTGGCTTAACTGGCAATTTCAGTATGACCGTTTATTGTTTTTAGCTTTCTTTTTGCATTTCAAGCATATTTCTGCATAGAGAAAAAATACCTGTGGAAAGTTGGTTTTCTCCAAGAGGGAAAAACATAGGAGGCTGAAACTCTGCAGGTGTGTAGGGTACAATCCACCCTACAAAGGGGCAGGGCAATCCTGGGTCTGGCTCTACTGCCAATCTCAGTATGACCGTTTATTGTTTTTAGCTTTCTTTTTGCATTTCAAGCATATTTCTGCATAGAGAAAAAATAGCTATGGAAAGTTGTTTTTCTCCAAGAGGGAAAAAGCTAGGAGGCTGAAACTCTGCAGGTGTGTAGGGTACAATCACCCCTACAAAGGGGTAGGGCAATCCTGCTTCTGGCTTAACTGCCAGTTTCAGTATGACCGTTTATTATTTTTAGCTTTCCCTATGGAAGAAGACACACATTTTGCTTCTGCTGCATCAGCTGAAGATTTGGAGACAGATTTTGTGGATGAAACGCCAGAAGACCGGAATGCGACGATGGATCATGCTGTGGGAAGGTCCCAGGAAGACAACTGGCCTGCTTCGGGGACCCGGAAGAGCGACCGCGACATGCATTACAAAGCTTTGTTTGATTGGGCTGAAGAACTTGAATTACAAGGCCTACCAAGCCTTAATCAGGATTATGAACTTACAAAAGGATTTGGGAGAATACCAGGAGCAGAGGAGGTTGGAGGGGCTCCCACCACGAGGACCGACCAAAATTCTCGATTCCAAGCCGTATGGACGGAATTACCGCCAGGATGGCTCCAGAAGTGGTGATGATGACTCAGCGCTAAAACCCGAAAGTAAAAGGTATTTGCTTGATCAGAGGGGCTACGATCGATCGACAGGGTCCAACAGACTGGTGGGATGGCCTTGAAGCCACGGGAGCCAAACGACCTCAACGGAC
>NW_025060869.1:0-5307 GCF_019279795.1 Protopterus annectens | reverse complement strand
TGTGTCCAAAAGCACTGCTAAGGTAGTTTGGTCTCCTAACAGGTCTCTTTCTGTCAACATTAACTAGATATATGACCCACTGGACCTTGGCAATGGTTCTCTGAGCTGGAGTAAATTTGGATAACAGCCTCTCCAATTTGTCTTGCACAGAAGGGACATGAAGATGTGACTCTTTAATGCCTTCTTCAGAATGTAAGGAGGCTTACTCCTTTTTTGAAGTTGTTGAAGTTGAGGAAGGAAAGCTTTATAGGTTCATAGGTAGGTACTAGGCTATCTGCCCGAAAGCATTTATAAGCCTAGCCAGAATGTGTTGGCTTTCACCGCCCCCTTAGATTAGTTCCCTGTGCCTCTGTCCAGCAGTCACTGAAGTGATTCCCGAGCTAAACTTTGTTTCCCATACACTCGTCAAAATTTCTTTTGAAGAGTGTTAGCGAGGAACTCTGCCAGATGTTGATTGGGATTTTGTTCCAAAGCATGGGAAGTCTCTGGGACAGGAATCTATCCCTCCAGCACGTCCTATTTATTGTTGTGGTGAGGTTTAGATTCCTAGAGCATGTGGCTCGCAGGGATAAGGTTTTCTTTAGGTGGAGCATGTCCATCAATTCTGGGTTGGACATGGCCTTGTATGTCAGGCAGAGATCACCTCTAAGTAGGCAGTATGCAACCGAGTACAGCTGTAATTTCTTCAGTCGGGCTGCATAGGGCATCTGTTTGAGGCCAGTGATCCTCTTGGTGAGGTACTTCTGTGGTCTTTCCAGCTGTTGCAGGTGTCTTGTAAGGTACATCCCAAATGGGGCGTTGTATTCTATGATGGGTCTGATGAGTAGAGGGGTACAATGACCTCTTTTGATCTGGATGCAAACCCTTTTGTGATTAGGTGGGCCACACAGAAGGATTTTCTAACCACTTTGGCAATGTGATTATCAAAGTTGAAATTACTATCTGCTTGGGTCCCCAGATCCCTTATTACGTCTTCCATATTTGGGGGACTACCACCTATGTGGTAGTTTGTAGGTACTTTGCTTTTTCCAAAGGGGACGACTATGCACTTTTTGGCATTTAGCTTGAGGCCATGATTTTGACACCAGGTATCCGTCTCAGTGAGACCCTTTTGCTGGATTTTCTGTCAGCCAGAGAGTCAATTATAGCCCCAAGTTTGCAGTCGTCTGTGAACTTGGTCAGCCATAGTCATCCTGTGCTTGCCTGTACCTCTGAGAAGTATATGCCGAACAGGAGGGGTCCTAGGACTGAGCCCTGGGGAACTCCACTTGTAACCGATTTAGAGTCAGACCTAGCTCCTGCAACTCTCACCATGTGAGTTCTATCCATGAGCCAGTTGGCAACCCATCTTGTGACGTAGGGGTTTATGTTCAGGCTGGTGAGCTTGTCTATAATACCAGAATGGGGAATGGTGTTGAAGGCCTTTGCGAGGTCTAGGTAGGCTGTGTGTACCACCTTTCCCTCATCTATATATAACCTTGGTAACTGTCTCAAAGAAGTCCACCAGGTTCAGGAGGCATGATCTTCCCTTAAAGCTGAACTGCGTAGGGTCCAGTGTTTTTAGGTTCCCAATGTCTCAGTTGAGTTCCATGATGATGCACTCCATAGCATTGCAGACCAAGATAGTCGGTCTTATAGGGTGATAGTTCCCGGGGTATGTTGTGGCTCCACCTTTGTGGAGTGGAATAACCGCTGCTGTTCGCCACTCTGTGGGTACGTAGCCTGTGGAGAGGCAGAGTTTGAACAGTGTGTTTTGGTGAGGGGTTAGTTCATCTTTGAGCTTGTGTAGGACACAGCCTGGGACACCGTCCGGTCCTATTGATGCTGTGTTTCTGGCTTTGGAGAGGGCTGTTTTAACCTGAGTGTCTGTGATTTCATGGACTCTGCATTCTTCTGGTATGATTAAGGGCCCTCTTGGGGGTGAGAGGGGGCTGAAGTTTGTGCTGAACCTGTCTGCCCAGATGTTGGTGATATCGGTTGGTTCAGTGTATTTTGGGCCATTCTGCACCAACTCCGAGCAGATCTGAGCATTGCCACTTACATTCTTGACATAGCTAAAGAATGCCTTGTGGTTATCTTTGGAGTCCTTGGCAATTTTTATTTCAAAGCTCGCCTTGGATGATTTTATGAGGGATCGTAGTTTTGTGCTGATACTGATCAGGGATGTCTTCCGTTCTTGGGATTTTACTCTTTTCTGTGCTAGTTTCATCCTTCTATTGTATAGCTTGTTTACGGCAGGAGTCCACCAGACTGGTTTCCTTTTCTTGGAGGAGTGAGTCTTGGTTTTGCTTGGGATGGCATGATCCATGCATTCTTGTAGGTGCCCGTAGAATGCATTAGTAAAGATTTTTGCAGCTTGGACAGCATTATCCTTCAGCATGGGGGCTTTGAAACTTTCCACCTCGGTCTTAAGTAATGTGGTTTGCTTTTGAAAAGTTTTTCACGGTGGTTTTCTTGTCCGGGGGTGGGGGGTGGAATGTGGATATCCAAAGTGATTTGTTTATGGTCAGATCTAACCAGCGAGGGGTTGACCTCCGGTGTGGAATACTGGTTGCCCATGTTGGTGATGACCAGGTCCAATATGTTCTCACCTCTGGTGGGAGTGTTGACCAGTTGAACCAGGGCATTTGAGTTTATAAATTCTAAGAAATGTTGGGCAAAAGAGTTAGTACTTGAGTAGTTCTCCCAGTTAATGTTTGGATAATTGAAGTCACCCAATATTAGGGTGTTTGGTAGGACCTTTATGTTTCCCAGTATTTCCAGGAATGTGGAATGGGGGTCCTGTGACATGATGGGTGATCTGTAGCAAGCTACAATTTGAAATGCAGTTTTGCCCATTGTTAGTTGCACGTGGATGATCTCTGAAGCATCGTGCTGTGCCACTAACCTGGAGGTGTGGGTATCCTTGATGAATATGGATACGCTCCCACCTTTTGTATTTCGGTTTGGGTTCTGTGGCTGAAATGTATGGTATGAGTTGTAGTCTGGTAGTGCTGGGGTGCTCTCTGAAGCCTTAAACCAGGTTTCTGTTACTGCACATATATCGATTTTCTCCATACCGAGGAGTGCCTCGAGTGCATGCATTTTGAGGTAAGTATTCGAAAGCCTAAGGGTGACAGGTGCAAGCCGTCTCTAGTGAAGCAGTGTGGCTTGTTGAGCATGTCATCCCAGGTGGACAGACACTGGATCCCCTTTGAATGACATCAGAAACTTAGCCAACTGTTGAAATTGAGAATTTTTTCTTTATACCGTGGTATCATTCTTGGTGAGGGCAGGATGATTCTCAGGGTCATACCGGCCTAGGCTATGTGATCAGAGAGCTCTTCCATGTTTCTTTTCATGTAGTCCAGAGAGGTATGGCTCAGGTCATTCACACCAACACAGACAATGACAGAGTCATATTTGTACTTGTTCTGTAGTGACTTGAGTGCTTGTGTTATGTGGTGAATCCTGGTGCCCGACAAGCAGCTAACATAACCTTCTCCTTATTCAGCCTAGTGAGTGGGACGTCAGTGTGCCTGACTATAGAGTCACCTATTACTAGTATGTTGGGTATGTTATTTTGCCTTAAGGGCTGTGATTGCATGGCACACTTGTTTTGTGAAGTATGTGTTTCATGGATTGTGTTGGGGGGGGTGGAGGTTGCTTGGATGTTTACTTTGGTGGTCTGTTGGTTTTGCAGATTTTTATTTAGCCTCCAAGTATGTTTTCATGTATTTATGTGTGTTTTTTCCAGTGCTGCTTTAATGGGTTTATGTGAGACTGGTGGCATGCTGCAAGTATTTAGCTTCTTCTCTTGACTGTTTGATCCAGTCTTGGGTTGAGAGAGCTTAGCCTCCAGTTTGGCTGTATAATTGCATCTCTCACATGTATTAGTGTTTGGTGGTAGGAGGAGGGGGTTGTCTGTGTACATGAGGCAGTTGTAACATTGCCACAAAATGTCCAGATTCACCAGTTGGACTGGAGAGTACACCTGAAACTGCCCTTTGAACATGCCTGGATAGGTACAGTAAACTGTTTTACTGGATGGCTGGTAAGGTCAAATAGAGAGCCTTGTCCTTCTGTACAGTACAGGAGGGTCTAATGCTACGGTTTATAAGTGCTTGCTATAAGTTTTGAGTAAGCGCCAGGCTGAGAAATGAGTGGCTTGAGTGCTTAAGTTGAATATTTGTCTAGTTCCAAGGGAAAAATTGAAGAGGAGACTTTGTGGAGCCAGGAATAGTTTTACCCTAGCTACACGGTGCTGCCCGGCACGCAAAACTGGGCAAATACGGTATTTATAGCAGGGAAATGAAAGAGATAGAAATTAGCCCAAAATGGCCAATAAACTACTAATTTCTGGGCTGAAACCACTCCTCCAGGGACAGACAGGCTGCTCAAAGCTCCCCTCCCTCACAGGTGAACAGAGAACTTCCTTCTATCCAAGTAAGGTATGGGCAAACACAGAGATTTGTAACAGCCCTGAATTCAGCACTAAACTGAAAACTGAACTATACTAGCTTAGAAAGGTGGGAAACAAGCATATATATATATATATATTTATATATATATATATATATATATATATATATATATTAGAAAATAAAGCAGATACACTCAAAAAACACTTTAAATGCACAGAAAAAGGATACTTATTGTTATATATCGCAGATCAGAGTTGTAGTCAATGCCACTAGTAATAAAGTAGGAAGAAACACAAACACAGTAAAAGCAGATGAATAAAGTACTTATATATATATAAAACTATAAAAAAACAAACAAACTGATTTAAACAAGTTACCTAATTAACCAGAAAAAAAGCTCAAAACTGAGCCCTCTTCCAGCAGTCTTCAATCAGACAAGTTCTAACTGTACACCCCTGCTTATTAGGGTGCAGGGGAACCTTCTCCAAAAAAGATGGCCTGGATCAATGCTCAAGTTATACAAACAAAGCTAGATTCTGCAGGCCTGAATCTGGTCGATTCCTCAGCAACAAGCTGCACCAATTTCAGAAAGAAACAGTTCAAATAAGCAGGCACAATAAGCCTGTGACCAGATATTCCCAGCTCAGAAGGGTAGAATCCAGCCTCTCCTTCCACAAGAGTGCAGACCACAAATCTTCTTAATGTAGAATAACTGGCCTGAAGCCCAAGTGCTTAAGTCAAAACTAATGCACTTTTAGAATAGCAGACACTGGGTCTTCAATCAGCAATTCCCAGCTTGGAAGGGTACCTGTCCTCACACAACAGTGCATACCACAAACCTTTTTAATGTAAAACAGCCTGTATGAAGCCCAGGTGCTTAAACCAAAAGACTTAGACATTAAAC
>NW_025060868.1:0-9990 GCF_019279795.1 Protopterus annectens | reverse complement strand
TCCTTTGACCATTTCTACTGTCTGCTTATGGATTCCACCCTTTCTTTTTTATCAGTTTCTGAAAGGGATGTTACATATTCATCCACCTTGAAAATGGGTAGCTTCTGCCTTAAGGTTCATAGGTTCATAGGCAGTGGTGGCTGGTGACTTCAAATCACAGGGGGGCTGCAGGAGACAGCTGAATGGGTGGGGTCAAGGGGAAGGGGTGTGGCCAACCATAAAGGGGAGGGGCTATGTACAAAACCACAAAAAACTAACTTTAATTAAATACGCTGCCCTGGGTGGCAAACCATCATTATGAAAGTCCAATCAAGACAAAAATAAGTGTAGAAGAATAAAAATATTTCAATGCATTGGCTGCATGACAGCTTACTTAATATCTAGATGGAAACAAAAGGTTGTGAGGCATGAAAAAATAAATTACTTTTTAAATACATTACTGGAATGCCAGTCAAAATCAAGTATAAGAAAAAACAGAAGCACTCAACTCAAACCACTTCTCCTTGCACTGCAGTTCTAATTATAATATATTCAGCTTTATTAAAGTACCAAGTAACATGCTGAAAGTAGAAATCTATGTGATGCCCCACTTGTAAAAATGTTTCTTATCCAAAAAAGACCTGCTGCCTGACAACTTGTTTCATGGGGAAAACATGATAAAAGTAAAAAATGAAAAGCAAACAAGAAACAAACTCAAGATACATTGCTTAAAGGATTACTGTACAGGTTATGGACCACACATGATTGGCATTCTGTTTAGTTTATGGGTAAAGTCTGTAGAGATGACTGGAAGTCTCCAACAAGTGTAATGAGCTTTTTAAAATAATGGAATACTGTCCTTTAATACCCAAGGCTTATACATTATCTAGTCAAGTATTCTCTGCATGGCAACAACAGAAAGGCTTTCAATGCTGGCAATTCTTTAACAGTATGCTTATTAAGCTACTTGCATCTTACGATGTCAGACAAGCTTACCTTATGGTCATTAAAGCATTGCTACTTAAACACAGAGCAACAGGCACTTTGAGTAATAAGCATAAATCTGAGTAATAAGCATAAATCAACAGTACAAAAATATGACAGAAACCAGACCATTCTGCAAAATCAAGGACAGATGAAAAGCCACTGTAGTACTTATGCAGTGTGTCCTCCCCATCCAAGGTAGATACAACTACTCCTTGCCTTGCTTCGACACATCCAGAGTCACTACATGTGGGTGGGGTGCAACAAGCATGTCACAATTTGAAATCTCTCTGGCTGACTGTGATGGCCCTGACACATTTGTCATACCTCTCAACCTCAAGAGCAAGAAATCTGGACAAAGCCATACACAGAAGTGGGACAAAGGCCCAACAATAATGACAATTTTTAAATATTGCTCTAATAAACTTAGAAAGATAATAGAATAGGTCTTGCATTAGTATGAATTTTCTGAAGGGTATAAAATCTGAAACTCAAATGTCTGTCATTTTCTAACTTCAATCTTTAGTGATTTGTCACTAATTTGCCAAAAAACACAATTTTATGAAAAATGGACCAAAAATGTGATGCAAAAATATAAAATAGACACACAATACAGCTGCTACCTGTCAAAGAAGGGACACTTTAATATTAGTACTGCTACCTTGAGCAGCTGACAAAATAAAAGAATCTACATGCATTTCAAGTAATCTATAACTTTGATTATTACAGTTATTTCTTAATTGTAAACCCTCCATGTTTTCTTCCAAAATTGCTATTTTGCGGAGGGATTATTAGGGGAAGAGCAACATTTTGAGCCAAAAGTGGGGACAGTTGAGAGGTTGGCTATGCCTAATTCTATAAAGCAATTTATTTGCATGTACCTCTCTCAACCTGTTAATGCAGTAAATCTGAACAAGGCCAAATATACTGGGGGCACATATAAACAGTACTAAAATTGCTCTTGTATAAATTGAGACAGTTGATAGAACAGCTCTTACTTTAACATGCATTTTTTTGAAGGTTATGAAGTCTGAAACTTATTATTTAGTGACTTCTGGCAAATCATTTAGGAATTAAAACTACAAATTTTATGAACAACAAACCAAAAATAAGAAGCAAAAATCTATTCATTCTTTGAAAATCTGGAAAGTTGGGAGGTATAGTTCAGCTGGGCCTGTCTGAGTTTGCTGCCCTTCCCCCCTGACAAAATAATGGTTGAATGGAGCCTCTGCAGCCATTCCAATGAACCATTACTTGCCTAGTTCTCTCCATTTACCATAAACACTAATGTGCATACTGCTTTACTTCTATGATGAGTTGGACTTCATTTGAAAGTTTTATTTTGTATTTTACAGCACAAACACTAAGTCATCTGTTAAACAAAGCAATGCAGTCTCACAATGAAAACTTAGCATTAAAACTTCTCTGCACTTGAAACTCACATTCATTGAAACAGCATTGAAACCCACATTCAAAGAAAATACATTTTGCCAGTGGCAGATAAAGATTAATTTTGGGCTGTTTTAATCATAGGCCTTGCATATGAAACATACATGTGCTCTTTGATACACCTTCCTCATTGTACTAAAATTATATTCCTTGTACAATACAGTACACTTGTTAGAGGGTGTTTTAAATTTGTTTTGAACATTTTTTCAGTAAGCAATGAAACAAACCATATGCACCCATAATGGCAAAACTGCCCAGTTGAGAACATTTATCATAAAAGTCTACTCAGACTTCCACAGTCCACCATTATTAGTAAATATACACAATTCTACAGTCCACCATTATTAGTAAATATGCACAATTCCACAGTCCACCATTATTAGTAAATATGCACAATTCTACAGTCCACCATTATCAGTAAATATGCACAATTCTACAGTCCACCTTTATCAGTAAATATGCACAATTCTACAGTCCATTATCAGTAAATATGCACAATCTCTAAAGTAAGTCATCTAAATAATTCCACATTAAAGAAATCTGTAACTAATGAAGCGGTTGCTGCTAGCAATCACCTTTATATTTCATGGTTTCATCGAAAAATAAAGTGTCTGTTGCCCTCAGGAATAAATTGCCTATATTACATTAAAAAATGATAAGCTAGTAATAATATTGCAAGAGGAAATGGATGGCAAACTGATCCGAACTCATAGTTAGTATCTTCACCAAGGAGAACATTCTCAGTACGGCAGCATCCACCCCTTGTGAGTAGAACCCACAGCCTTCTGCATCAAAAGCAAGTACACAACTTGTGTTATAGTATTAACTGGACAAAGCACTAAACTTCTATTCCCTGCAGCTCTCAGCTCCTTGTAAAATCTACTCAATACTCAACTGCATCTCAACCCAGCTCAAGAAAACTGGAAAAGCCAAAATGTATTGGGGGTTCAAAAGCCCAAAACAGGGACAAATTAAACATTGCTTGTATAATCTTGGAAAGTTGCTAGAATAAAATGTTGTGTTGCCACCATATATTTTACTGCCAAGGTCCCTGAGCAAAACAGTCAGAGTAACATGCCACTACGCCACATCAGCTGCTTTGTAAAGAGAGGAAGACTGAAACTTAAATGGCTATCATTTAGTGAATTCAGTTCTCACCATAGCTGTCAACCTCTTAGTACAAAACACCTGGACAAACCCAGTAATGAGGGAATACAGCCCTCAAACATATTCAGTGAATTCAGTTCTTGCCATAGCTGTCAACCTTAGCACAAAACCTGGACGAAGCCAATAATGGGGGAATACAGTCCCAAAAATAGGGACAAATTTAAAATATTCATCTTATAAACTTAGAAAATTGCTAGAAAAAAAGGTTGTGCTACTATGTATTCTGAAGAACATGAAGTTTGAAATTCAAATGCCGGTCAATTTTACTGTGGACAGAACAAAAACAATTTTCAGCAGAGACACAGGGATTAATACTGCAGACACGTCTTTGTAAACGGCAGGGCACCAGAGCAAATCCACACAACACAGGGAGGAGATGCAGACTCCACCCCAACCAAGAAACAAACCAGAAAGCCTATAGCTGTGAGGCAACAATACTACCACTGCACCATCAATTATGCAAGGAATTAAACATTCAGAAACCTGAAGTCTGAAATTCAAATGCCTGTCAATTTTACTGGGACAGAACAAAACAATTTCAGCAGAGGCGAGGGATTAAAACTGCAGACACGTCTTTGTAAAATGGCAGGGCACCAGAGCAAATCCACACAAACACAGGAGATGCAGACTCACAGAGAAGCCACCCCAACCAAGAATCAAACCAGAAAACCTATAGCTGTGAGGCAACAATACTACCACTGCACCATCAATTATGCAAGAAATTAAACATTTAGAAACCTGAAGTCTGAAATTCAAATGCCTGTCAATTTTACTGGACAGAACAAAACCAATTTTCAGCAGAGACGAGGGATTAATACTGCAGACACGTCTTTGTAAAATGGCAGGGCACCAGAGCAAATCCGCACACACACAGGAAGATGCAGACTCCACACAGAAGCCACCCCAACCAAGAATCAAACCTATAGCTGTGAGGCAACAATACTACCACTGCACCATCAATTATACAAGGAATTAAACATTCAGAAACCTGAAGTCTGAAATTCAAATGCCTGTCAATTTTACTGCGACAGAACACAAACAATTTTCAGCAGAGACGAGGATTAAAACTGCAGACACGTCTTTGTAAAATGGCAGGGCACCAGAGCAAATCCACACAAACACAGGAAGGAGATCACGGACTCCACACAGAAGCCACCCCAACCAAGAATCAAACCAGAAAACCTATAGCTGTGAGGCAACAATACTACCACTGCACCATCAATTATGCAAGGAATTAAACATTCAGAAACCTGAAGTCTGAAATTCAAATGCCTGTCAATTTTACTGCGGACAGAACAAAACAATTTTCAGCAGAGGCAGAGGATTAAAACTGCAGACACGTCTTTGTAAAATGGCAGGGCACCAGAGCAAATCCACACAAACACAGGGAGAAGATACAGACTCCACACAGAAGCCACCCCAACCAAGAATCAAACCAGAAAACCTATAGCTGTGAGGCAACAATACTACCACTGCACCATCAATTATGCAAGGAGTTAAACATTCAGAAACCTGAAGTCTGAAATTCAAATGCCTGTCAATTTTATTTAACATTTGTTAATCAGGACAGTCTGACTTGGAACAAAAAAACAATTTTCAGCAGAGGCCCAGGAAGAAATAATGCAGACATGTCTTTGTAACATGGGAGGACACAAAAGCAAACCCACACAAACACAGGGAGAAGATACAGACCCACAAAGAAGGAACCCCGGCCAAGAATCACACCTGAGAACCTGCAGCTGTGAGGCAACAACGCTACTACTACACCATCAAATATCAAGCATTGCAACATTTACAAACCACAGATATTATGAGGAACAGATCAGATCAAATATGAGGCAAAATCTCAATTTTTCTTTACAAATGGTGGTGGTAGGGAACTCAAGTCTTTAACACCTGCATACAGGGTACAGGATTCAAGCCTGAGGTATTCCCTACCACACCACCATGAGCACCTGGAGCATTTACACATACACACACACACACACACACACACACACACACACACACACACACACACACACACACACACAGTATAAGCACCAAGCACCACACATTTCAGACAGTAAATACAAGCACACATCATATATTCCATCAATACACTTACCTGTCCTGTCTGTTCTCCATAATGTCCTGCCCGCGAGATCCCTGCTGCATTCAAAAACCAAAAACTCCTTCCCGAGATCGGCGAGACTGTCCCTAAATCCTGACTGCTGCTGTTGCAGTCCGGCCCGACATATTCTCCCCAGCGAGTCTGTACGTTAAGCGTGCACAGATGTCTCCTTGTGTCCCCTATGGGGACTGCCGGACTACCAGGAGCATGCAAGATAGACGCAGTAGTCGGGACTACTGCGCCGAAATTTAAAAACATTTTTTTTCTATTTTTATTTTCTTTTGATTTGAGAGGCTGCAGTCCGGCAGTCCGATAGCACGGGCCGCCCCTGTTCATAGGTAGGTACTAGGCTATCTGCCCAAAGGCATTTATAAGCCTATCCAGAATGTGTTGGCTTTCTCGCCCCTTAGATTAGTTCCTGTGCCTCTGTCCAGCATAGCCACTGAAGTGATCCCGGGTAAACTTTCTGTTTCCCATCCACTCGAGGTTTCTCTTGAAGAGTGCTAGAGAGAGCTCTGGCTAATGTAGATTGGAATCTTATTCCAAAGCATGGGAAGTCACCGGGACAAGAAGCTGTCTCTCCAACATGTCCTATTTATTGTTGTGATGAGGTTTAGATCCCTAGGTGTGTGACTCGAGGGGATAATATTTTCTTTAGGTGGAACATATCCATCAGTTCTGGGTTGGGGCCTTGTATGTCAGGCAGAGATCACCCCTGAGCAGGCGATATGCAATCAAGTACAGCTGGAGTTTCTTCAGTTGGGCTGTATAGTGCATCTGTTTGAGGCCAGCGATCTTCTTGGTGAGGTACTTCTGTGGTCTTTCCAGCTGTTGCAGGTGTCTTATAAGGTACATCCCAAATAGGGCGTTGTACTCTATGATGGGTAAAGATGAGTGATGAGTAGAGGGCACAATGACCTCTTTTGATCTGGATGAAAACCCTTTTGTGATTAGGTGGGCCACATAGAAGGATTTTCTAACCATTTTGGCAATGTGATTATCAAAGGAGATTACTATCTACTTGGGTCCCCAGATCCCTTATTACATTTTCCATATTTAGGTGTGGGTACTTCGTTATTTCCAAAGGGAATAACTATGCACTTTTTGGCATTTAGCTTGAGGCCATGATTTTGACACCAGGTATCTGTCTCAGTGAGACCCTTTGGAGGATGTCTGTGTCAGCCGGTGAGTTAATTATAGCTCCAAGTTTGCAGTCGTCTGCAAACCTGGTCAGCCATAGTCCTCCTATGCTTGTCTGTACCACTGAGAAGTATATGCCGAAAAGGAGGGGTCCTAGGACTGAGCCCTGGGGAATGCCACTTATAACCGGTTTAGAGTCAGACTTAGCTCCTGCAACTCTTACCATGTGGGTTCTGTCTGTGAGCCAATTGGCAACCCATCTTGTGACATAGGGGTTTATGTTCAGGCTGGTGAGCTTGTCTATAATACTAGAATGGGGAATGATGTCAACAGCCTTTGCGAGGTCTAGGTAGGCTGTCTAAACCATCTTTCCCTCATCTATAGCCTTGGCAACTGTCTCAAAGAAGTCCACCAGGTTTAGGAGGCATGATCTGCCCTTAACAAAGCCGAACTGGGTAGGGTCCAGGGTTTGGAGGTTCCCAATGTCTCTGTTAATGAGTTCTATGATGATGTCCTCCATAGCCTTGCAGACCAAGCTAGTCAGGCTTATTGGGCGATAGTTCCCAGGGTCTGTTGTGGCTCCACCTTTGTGGAGCGGAATAACCATTGCTGTGCACCACTCTATGGGTATGTAGCCTGTGGAGAGGCTGAGTTTGAACAGTGTGTTTAGGTGAGGGGTTAGTTCGTCTTTGAGCTCATGTAGGACACAGCCTGGGACACTGTCAGTCCCATTGATGCTGTATTTATGGATTTGGAGGGCTATTTTAACCTGAGTGTCTGTGATTTCAGGGGCTCTACATTCTTCTGGTATGGTTATGGGCCCTTTTGGGGGTGAGAGTGGGGTAAAGTTTGCGCTGAACCTGTCTGCCAGGATGTTGTAATGTCGGTAGAGTTCAGTGTATTTTTTGCCATTCTGCACTAACTCTGAGCAGATCTGAGCATTGCCACTAAGATTCTTGACATAGCTAAAGAATGCCTTGTGGTTATCTTTGGAGTCCTTGGCAAGTTTCCTTTCAAAGCTCGCCTTGGATGATTTTATGAGGGATCGTAGTTTCTTGCTGATACTGATCAGGGATGTCTTCTCTTCTTGGGATTTTACTCTTTTCTGTACCAATTTCATCCTTCTATTGTATAGCTTGTTTATGGTAGGGGTCCACCAGACTGGTTTCCTTTTCTTGGAGGAGTGAGTCTTGGTTTTGCTTGGCCCTAACGATCCATACATTCTTGTAGGTGCCCTTAGAATGCATTAGTAAATGATTTTGCAGCTTGGACAGCATTAATCCTCTAGCATGGGAGCTGAAATTTCCAACTCCATCTTAAGTAATGTGAAGTTTGCTTTTGAAAAGTTTTTTCACAGTGGTTTCCTTGTCTGGGGGGTGGGGGGGGATGTGGATATCCAAAGTGATTTGTTTATGGTCAGATCTAACCAGCAAGGGATTGACCTCCATTGTGGAACACTGGTCGCCCATGTTGGTGATGACCAGGTGCAATATGTTGTCACCTCTGGCAGGAGTGTTGACCAGTTGTTCCGGGGTGTTTGAGTTTATAAATTTTAGGAAATGTTGGGCAAGGGAGTAAGCACTTGAGTAGTTCTCCCAGAGTTAATGTTTGGAGTAGTTGAAATCTCCCAATATTAGGGTGTTTGGTAGGACCTTTATGTTACCCTTAGTGTTTCCAGAAATGCAGGAATGGGGTCCTGGGACATGGTGGGTGATCTGTAGCAAGCTACAATTTGGATTGCAGTTTCCCCATTGTTAATTGCACATGGATAATCTCTGAAGCATGCGTGCTGTGCCACTAAGCGTGGAGGTATGGGTATCCTTGATGAATATGGATACTCCCCACACCTTTTGTATGTTAAGTCCGGGTTCTATGGCTGAAATGTATGGTATGGGTTTGTAGCCTGGTAGTGCTGAGGGTGCTCTAGACTGGGAGCCTTAAACCAGGTTTACCTGTTAATGCACATATATCAATTTTCTCCATACTGAGAGTGCCTCGAGTGCATGGATTTTGAGGTTTAGACTTCTGGCATTGAGTAGTATTACCCTCAGATTTTTGTTACTTGTGCCTATTTATGGCAGTGGGTTTGTCTTTTTGAGCAGCTGCTTGTCTAAAAAGGCACTATGGGGGTGGCAGAGCTTGGCCAGTGTTGAAGCCTAAAAGGGTGACAGGTGCAAGCCGACTCTAATGAGCTAAGCGTGGCTTGTCGAGCATGTCATCCCAGGCAGACAGACACTGGATCCCTTTGAATGACACAGAAACTTAGCCAATTGTTGGGAATTCATAATTTTTCTTTATGCCCGTGGTATCATTCTTGAGTGAGGGCAGGATGCTGCTCAGGGGTCAGGGTCATACCGGCCTGTTACAGGCACCACATGATCAGAGCGACTCTTCCATGTCTCTTTACATGTAGTCAGGGAGGTATGGCTCAGGTCATTCACACCAACATGGACAATGACATAAGTTGTATTTGTACTTGTTCTGGGTGACCCTGAGTACTTGTGTTAATAATGGCGGATCCTGGCACCCGTGAGCAGCTAACAGTAACCTTCTCCTTAGTCAGCCTAGTGAGTGGGGCGTCAGTGTACCTGACTATACAGTAACCTATTGCTAGTATGTTGGGTATGTTATTTTTGCCTTGAGGAGGGCTGTGATTGCGTGGCACACTGGTTTTGTGAAGTATGTGTTTCATGGTTTGTGTTGGGGGTGGAGGTTGCTTGGATGCTCTGCTTTGGAGGGGCTCTGTTGCTTTGCAGATTTTTATTTAGAGCCTCAGTATGTTTTCATGTATTTATGTGTGTTTTGCCGGTGCACAGTTTAATGGGTCTGTGTAAGACTGGTGGTGTGATGCCAGTATTTCCCTTCTCCTTACTGACTTTCTGATCCAGTCTTGGGTTGAAGAAGGCTTAGCCTCCAGTTTGGCTGTATAATTTATATCTCTTGCATGTATTAGTGTTTGGTGGTAGGAGGAGAGTGTTGTCTGTGTATATGAGGCAGCTGTAACATTGCCTCAAAATGCCCAGATTCACCGTTGAGTATGGAGAGTACATCTGAAACTGCCTGTTGGACATGCCTGGATAGGTACAGTAAACTGTTTTACTACAGAATATGGCTGGTAAGGTCGAATAGAGGCCTTGTCCTTCTGTAGTGCTAGCATT
>NW_025060867.1:0-3532 GCF_019279795.1 Protopterus annectens | reverse complement strand
GGGCCCAAAAAAGGGCAAAAGCAAAATGAAAAAAAAAAACCAAATTTTCCCCTTCCCCTGGGGGAAAAACGGCACCAGCTCCCTATCCCATGGGAGAAAGAAACCCCCCTTAAAAAAAGGTGGAAAAAAGGAAAAACAAAGCCCAAAAATCATACGGGAAAAACATTGAGGAAAAAAAGGAATTTTTTTTTTTTTTTTCAAAAGGAAAAAAAAATTTTTTTTGGGAAAAAGAAAAAGGAAAGGGTTTTTTTGTTAAAACAAAATTAAAAAAAGGAAAAAAAAAAATTTTTTTTTTTTAAAAAAATAAAAGGGCAGAAAAAAAAAAATTTTTGGAAAAGGAAAACAAAAATTTTTTAAAATTTTTTTGGGTTTTTTTTGGCCTTCCGGGAAACTTCGGAAAAAAAAAAAATTTTTTTAAAAAGGGCGAAAAGCCCAAAAAAAAAAGGGCAAAAAAACAGAAACCCAAAACCCTTGGGGCCTCAACCCCTCTAAAAAAAAAACCCTTTTTTTAAAGAAAAAAACCCCCAAAACAGGGGAAAAAAAAAACAAAAAAAATAAAAAAGTTTTTGAAAAGGAAAAATATTTTTTTTTTTTTAAAAAAAAAACAAAAACGGTGAAAAGGGAAAAACAAACCCATTAAAAACGTTAACTTTTAAGTTTTAAAAAAAAGGAATTTCAAAAAAAACAGAAAAACAAAAAAAAAAATTTTTCAAAAATTAAAAATGAAAATTTTTTTGTTTGAAATTTTGCCCCCGCTGCAAAATTGCAAAAAAGGGGGTTTTTTTGGGGGGAAAAAACAAATAAAAGGGGGGAAAAAAAGGGAAATCCCCAAAACCCCAAAAAAAATTTCTTCCCTTTTTTGGGGAAAAAACCCCAAAAAAAATTTAAACAAAAAAAAAACCCCCGGGCCAAAAAGGGGGAAAAACAAAAAGAAAAAGGGGAAAAAAAATTTTTTTTTAAAATTTAAAAGGGAAAACAAAATTTTTTTTTTCCCAATTAAAAAACCCAAAACAAAAAGGTTTTTAAACAAACAAAAAACAGCAATGATACCAAAACTTTAAAAAAAAAAAAAACAGGGGGGTTTAAAAAAAAAAAAAAAAAAAAAAAAAAAAATTCACACAAAAAAAAAAATGTCCCCAAAAAAAAAAACAAAAAAAAAAAAAAAAAAAGGTAAAAAAAAAGCAAAAAAAAAAATAGAATAAAACAGGCAGAAATAGCAATCGAAAGGTTTAAAAAGTCGAAAATGCAGAAAAAACTACTTAGAATCTGGAAAGTTTGTCTTTTCTGGTCTATCTAGGAACTCTGCTGGACACCACACGAGGCTGTGCTGGGTTCTCCTGCATAGCCAAGAAAGCCCGCCAACCGTGCTTTTTATAGCAGGGGGCTGGAAAGAGACAGGAAACAAAATGGCCAATAAACTACAAGTTACCTTGACCACTCCTCTGAGGGACAAACCGGGCAGCTCAGTACTCCACACCACTCACTAGGGAGATGCAAAAACTACCCCTTGACCAAACAAGGAAAATGGAAAAAACAGGAACCAAGACAAAGCCCAGGGATCAGCAAAATCTGATCACTGGAACAAACTATTAGAAAAGTATGGAAAACAAGAGTATTTTTTTTGTTTTATTTCAAGTTTTTTTTCAGAAAGGCAGAAAATACAATAAATGCTGTGTTTTTCGACTAAATGCTATCAAAAGCTAGTACACTTGAGTGTATTAGCCTGTTGTTTAACTTTTAAAAAAATTTAAACAAGCAAGTGCAATAAAAAATTTAACATTAAAACAGTAAAAAAAAAGAGAATAAAACAGGCAAAAATAGCAAAAAAGGCTTAAAAAGTTGAAAATGCAGAAAAAAATACTTAGAATCTGGAAAGTTTGTCTTTTCTGGTCTCTGCTGCTCTAGGAACTCTGCTGGACACCACGAGGAGCTGGCTGAGTTCTCTATAGCCAGAAAAGCCCGGCAAAGGGTGCTTTATAGCAGTGGGCTGGAAAAGACAGGAAATGACCCAAAATGGCCAATAAACTACAAGTTACTGCCTTAAACCACTCCTCTGAGGACAAACAGGCAGCTCAGTACTCCCTACTCCCACTAGTGAGTAAAGCTACCCCTTGACCAAACAAGGAAAATGGAGAAAACAGGAAACAAGACAAAGCCCAGGGATCAGCAAAATCTGATCACTGGAACAAACTATTAGAAAAGTATGGAAAACAAGAGTATTTTTTTTGTTTTCGAAGTTTTATTCAGAAAGGCAGAAAAAACAATAAATGCTGTGTATTTCGAATAAATGCTATCAAAAGCTAGTACACTTGAGTGTATTAGCCTGTTGTTTAACTTTTAAGAAAACTTAAACAAGCAAGTGCAATAAACAATTCAAGCTATTAAAAACAGTAAAACAGGTAATAGCAGAATAAAACAGGCAGAAATAGCAATCGAAAGGCTTAGAAATTCGAAAATGCAGAAAAAAATACTTATAATCTGGAAAGTTGTCTTTTCTGGTCTCTGCTGCTCTAGGAACTCTGCTGGACATCACGAGGAGCTGTGCTGAGTTCTCTATAGCCAGAAAAGCCCGCCAAGCGTGCTTTATAGCAGGGGGCTGGAAAAGACAGGAAATGACCCAAAATGGCCAATAAACTACAAGTTACTGCCTTAAACCACTCCTCTGAGGACAAACAGGCAGCTCAGTACTCCCTACTCCCACTAGTGAGTAAAGAAACTACCCCTTGACCAAACAAGGAAAATGGAGAAAACAGGAACCAAGACAAAGCCCAGGGATCAGCAAAATCTGATCACTGGAACAAACTATTAAAAAAGTATGGAAAACAAGAGTATTTTTTTTGTTTTTTTTTTCAGAAAGGCAGAAAATACAATAAATGTGTTTTTCGACTAAATGCTATCAAAAGCTAGTACACTTGAGTGTATTAGCCTGTTGTTTAACTTTTAAGCAAAACTTAAACAAGCAAGTGCAATAAAAAATTCAAGCTATTAAAAACAGTAAAAACAGGTAATAGCAGAATAAAACAGGCAGAAATAGCAACTGAAAGGCTTAAAAAGTCGAAAATGTAGAAAAAATACTTAGAATCTGGAAAGTTTGTCTTTTCTGGTCTCTGCTGCTCTAGGAACTCTGCTGGACACCACGAGGAGCTGTGCTGAGTTCTCTATAGCCAGAAAAGCCCGCCAAAGCGTGCTTTATAGCAGGGGGCTGGAAAAGACAGGAAATGACCCAAAATGGCCAATAAACTACAAGTTACTGCCTTAAACCACTCCTCTGAGGACAAACAGGCAGCTCAGTACTCCCTACTCCCACTAGTGAGTAAAGAAACTACCCTTGACCAAACAAGGAAAATGGAGAAAACAGGAACCAAGACAAAGCCAGGGATCAGCAAAATCTGATCACTGGAACAAACTATTAGAAAAGTATGGAAAACAAGAGTATTTTTTTTGTTTTTAATTTTTCAGAAAGAAAAAAAACAAAATTTTTTTTTTTCATAAAGCTATAAAACAGTAATTGATGTTTTACCGGTTTAAAACT
>NW_025060866.1:0-5392 GCF_019279795.1 Protopterus annectens | reverse complement strand
AACACCTCTGTACCCAGACAGCCAGCTGTACCAACAAACCTGTAACCAGACAGCCAGCTGTACCAACACCTCTGTACCCAGACAGCCAGCTGTACTAACACCTCTGTACCCAGACAGCCAGCTGTACTAACACCTCTGTACCCAGACAGCCAGCTGTACTAACACCTCTGTACCCAGACAGCCAGCTGTACCAACAAACCTGTACCCAGACAGCCAGCTGTACCAACACCTCTGTACCCAGACAGCCAGCTGTACTAACACCTCTGTACCGGGACAGCCAGCTGTGCCAACAAACCTGTACCCAGTCAGCTGTACCAACATCTCTGTACCCAAACATCCAGCTGTACCAACAACCTCTGTACCCAGTCAGCTGTGCCAACATCTCTGTACCCAGACATCCACTGTACTAACACCTTTGTACTAAGGGAGATGTAATTAGCTCTGTTAATACTGTCTCTGCTATGAAAGCAAAAAATGTCATCAGCACGTACAGAGTGAAATAAAAAGTACAGTTTTGTACCTACCATAAATGTAGATGTTCGAGGATCTCCATTGCTGCAGTCCTGACAAATGGGTACTCCGCTGCCCACCATCAGCCCGAATACCAAGTAGATCCGGCGTCACAGGCTGAGACTGACAGTACTTGTCAGTACAAATGCGCATGACTGACGCCATAACCTCAGTCTTCTTGCCTCAGACATCAGAATGCAAAAAGAAAACACCACCCAAAACCCCAATCTAAAAGAAAAAGGGAAGGAGGAGATAACTGCAGCAATGGAGATCCTAACATCTACATTTATGGTAGGTACAAACTGTACTATGTTCGCTGCCTCCCATTGCTGCAGTCCTGACAAATGTAGAATCCCAGAGCAATGGAAAAGGGAGGCTGGCCAACTAAATAGCAGGAGGAGCTGCAGACATGCCCTGTAAGACAGCAGTGGCAAACCCAGCCCTAGACCTAGAATAAAGAGGCAAATGATAATGCTTTGTAAAGGTATGTACAGAACTCCAAGTAGCTGCCTCTAGAATGTCTTGAGCTACCTCTCAAAAGCAGTAGAGGTGCTCCTAGTAGAATGAGGCCTGATCCCAACTAACCTCTACCATGATGAGAGTAACAAAAAGCAATACAATGGCCGATCCACTTGAAATAGTTTGTTTCAGACAGCTTCCCACTTGAAGCCACAGCAAACTAAACAAATAACTGTTGAGATCTCAACTCATTGGTTCTGAACAAATAATACTGTAACTGCCTATGCACATCCAAATAATGCAAAACTCTTTCCCTTCATTGGGGTTAGCATAAAGTAGGCAAATGTATAGATTGGTTCAATGCCACATTAGAAACTACCTAGGCAGAAAAGTAGGATTAGTACGCAAGGAAACTCTGTCCTGGTGAAAAATCAGAAAAGGTTCCACTGCCAGAGAGCCTGTAATTCAACACCCTTCTAGCAGAAGTAACAGCCAATAAAAAGCAGTCTTCCAGGACAAGAACTTCAATTCAGGCAGCTGCAGGTTCAAAAGGAGGCAGAGTCAGCTTTTCCAAACAAAATTAAGATCCCAGGCAGGAGTAGAGCCCTCGTGGAGGTCTTATATTCTTTGCCCTCTAAGAAACTGTTTAGCAAAGGATGTGAAAATAAAGGAGGATCATCATCATAGTGAGCAGAAATAGCTGCAGCATGCACTTTTATAGAAGAGAAGGACAAACCCTTGTCCAGTAACATAGTCAAATATTGAAAAGTACAACTCAAATTAGGCAACGGACATCAAGGCCTTCAGCTGAACTCCAAAGAAAAATCTCTTCCATTTATCAGCATAAACTTTAGTACTAGGACCTGGCTTCCAAAAGGACATCCAAAACTTGTTGAGGGAGCTGAAGGCCTCACCCTCTAAAACTGAATGCGCCGGGCTGTCAGTGTAGGGATTGCACCTGACATTGAGAAAATGATTGTTTCTTGAGACAATAAGTGAGGAATCCGTGGTAATGGCCAAGGTGTCCCGTGAATTAGGCTCTCAGCAGAGGGTACCAATGTTGACAAGGCCAATCCCGCTATAAGGATCATGCAAGGTTTGTCCCTCCTGACTTTCAACAGGACCTGTGGAAGAAGAGGCAGAGGAGGAAAGGCATACACTGAAGGTTGCTCCAACTGAAGGATAGTGCATCTATTTTCCAGGCTGGATGAAACAGCCTTGTGCAAAACAGAGGCAGTTGAATTCAGAGGAGAAGCTAACAGATCTATGTCTGGAGTTCCTGCCATGGTCAACTGACAAATACCTGAGGATCCAACTACCATTCGTGAGGATCCACCATCTGTCTGCTCAGAACATCCGCTAACAATTTGTGCTCCTGGCAGAAACTGTGCTCAAGAGTGATGTGCAGATCCAAAGCAGTTTCCCAACAGCATTGCTTGTCTGCAAAGAGGGTAAGAATGAGTACCCCCTGCTTGTTGATGTACCACATGACAGTTGTGTTGTCTGTGAATCAACACCAGTCCCGGCAGATCCTTGAATGCTTTTAAGGCAAATTGTACCGCCAGCATCTCCTTCATGTTGATATGCAAGTGAAGCAACTGGGGCCAAAGGTCTTGAATCCATTTTCCTTGAAATGAGCTCCCCAGGCTGACTCCAGCTGTCTAAAATCTGACTTCCTTGGGTCACAAAAGTCCCTTGTTTAGGGGACATTCCTGAGCCCACCAGCAAATTCTTTCAGAATGCAAGGGAGAATAATGACAGTATCCAAATCCTGTGTTGAGTCCAAACGCTTTGAGATACCACTGTAGCTTCCTCATATGCAGTTTGGCATTGGAAGTACTAGAATGCAAGATGCCATGAACCCTAAGGCTTGAAGGACTGTCCTTGCAGTCAGCCTGACATTACATAGCTGTCGGAAGTATAGTAAGACTTGTTTGTCCTAAGAGATGCCATCTGAGTAGCTGTATTCAGTCTCACACCCAGAAAACACATCTCCTGTGAGGGTACTAGACTGACTTTATTTGTACAGAATACCCAGGCATCTGAAAACTGTCATCACATACTGCAGATGTAAGAAGTTCGTGCTTGCCCGAGCCAGTATCAAACAATCGTCCAGATAAGGATAAATTTGAATTCCCTGAGCCAGAAAAGCTATTACTAGCCAGGACTTGTGAATACCTGCAGTAGATAAGCCAAAGGGCAATGCAGAGAACTGATAATGCAAATTCCAGTCCAAACCTCAGGAATTTCCTGCAACTGGGCCTGATAAATGTAAGATAGCCCTTTGAGATAAAGTCACCATCCAGTGATCCCTGCCTAGCATAGGCAACAGCTGCTGCAGTGTCAACATTTTGAATTTGAATTTCCAGAAGGTGTTTAGAATGGATAAATCCAGAATGGGATCCAAGTATTTCCTCTTGGCACTAAGAAAAGACAATAAAACCCCCCTGTCCACAGAAGGAACTGCTGTATTGCCCAACAGCAGAGAAAAATCTGTGCCTGCCCAGTCTTTGCTGATGAGGCACATCCGCATACCTGAAAGGAGAATGTGTAAAATAAAACTTGTACCTCGAGTTATAATGTCCAAACCCATTTGTCCTGTAACCAATTGCCAATTCCCTTGAAAAGTCCCAGTTTTCCTCCTAGAGGAGCTGCCAGCAAAGCAGAGTCCGCAGCTGAAGACACAGGTCATTGGGACTGCTAAAGGACTGACTGCCCACCCCAGCAGAATAAAAGTTCAAAGCCTAGAAGTACACCCTGAGAGGAAGCCCTACTACCTCGACCTGCCCCAGAATGAAAATCCAAGAGGGAAAAGACCATCCCAGCAGGCCAATTCCTACTGAACTTACTGAACCGTAAGAAGTCCTTAGCTGCATAGACTTAGCTTTTTCCTCCATTTCAAAACTGATTCCACTGACCAAAAGAACATCAGATTGCAAAGGAGCATCCATAATGCAGCCTTAACATGCTCTGACAAGGACTGATCTCTAAGCCAGGCATGTCTGAACAACAGAACTAGTAGCAGCCACCCTGGAAGAAGCTTGTAAAGCATCAAACCACACTGCAAGGAATGCTTACCAACCTGGTCTGAAGCATGCACTAAATCCTGAAGCTCCTACAGTCAACACCTTCAGACAAAGCATCCACTTTACATTTCAATTGACAGCAAATAACTCTGATACCTGAGCATATGAAATTGACAATTTAAACCTCTACCAAAGTAGAAGCAGGTATACACCTCTGTACCCACCTATCCAGCCCTAGCACCTCTGTCCAGAGGAACCATTCTAACCACAGAAGCCTTAACACCTGCCTGAGAAATAGTTTCTGGATCAGCCCAGGACTCTTATACAAGACTGCCCAGAACCCTGTAGTACATCCTTTAACTGGGGCAGCAGAGAATCTGTTAAGGCAGCCTCAGAAAATACATCCTGAACAACATCCAGTACAGAATAGCCAAACCTGTGCTGACAAAACAGAATTCACTCAGCCTTACAGAATCAGAATAATCCTGGCCATCCCACTGGAAATGTTCCTCATGGAATGCAAAGTTTCAGAGAAAGAAACACCTCTGAGACAGAGAAGCTCAGCCTCTAATCAGAATAGAGGAAATCTAACCTTCCACAGAGGAATCTGACTCATTGAGACTAACCAGACCCTCCAACTCTGTGTCTATCCTGGGCCTCTTCACAGCATGGAACCCTAATTAAAGTAATCAAATCTTCAGCCATCCTAACATGTGCTTCCTAGAGCTGGACCCTGTTAGCACCAGCAGGAATAGACTTAGATTTAGACACCTTTGCCTAGAAGGCAGGTCCAACACCCTATGAAGAAGCCAGCTGTACAACAAAGAAGCACCCTCAGCCTGGTAACACAGGAGAAGCCACTTCCTGCAGTAACAAACTCCCAGACATACTGTAAACTGTCAGAAGGAGCCACTGAAGCAGTCAGTGTTCCACAGAACCACGTCCAGACGCCACCTCTGTACCGCAGACTTATCTCGCTCTAGAAGAACCAGTCGCCAGAATCTGATGGCATGTTATAATTACAACGCTGTACCAAACACTAGCCAGACAGTCCAACCACGCTGATAGTACGCTTGTTAAAAGTAGACAAAAGCTGTACACCCAACAACCGCTGTACCCAAACAAGGAATGCAGAATGAATGGTACCCATGAGGAATCTGTACCCAGAAATACAGTTATTAACTCTGACATCCCAATACTGAGGCAAGAAAAGACAAAAATGTTCCCAACAGGGTACTTAGCCAACTTGCTGGTCTAACCAAAACTCGTTCCAGCAGCTGAAAACCTCTGGACCAGCCAGAAAACTGTTAACATCTGACAATACTAGCCACCAGCTTCCGACAGCTGTTAACATCAGTACCCATGTCAAGCAATGAGTACATCTCAGTTGTAGCAAC
>NW_025060865.1:0-4034 GCF_019279795.1 Protopterus annectens | reverse complement strand
CCCTTTTTTGGGGGTGGTTTTTTGGGGAGGTTTTTCTGGGCCCCCCCCCGGGGCCCCCCCCGGGGGGTTTTTTCCCCTTTGTGCCCGTTTTTGCCTGGAGCCTAGGAGGTGGAATATGCCCATGTCACCCAGGTCAGACATGGCCTTTATGCCAGGCACAGATCACCACAGAGCAGATGTGCTGGGAAGGTTTACAGCCGGAGCCCCCTTGGTGGCAGCTTGTGACACATGTCCTAGCACCCATCCCCGCCTTGTGGAACGGGTCCTTCCGAGTGCTGCAGGCCAGGTTAGCTACAGGCCAGATGTGCCTTTGGGTTTGTTGGGGGGATGTGTACAGGGGTACAATGAACCCCCCTGATGGGGATGCGTTTCCCCCAGACCAGGGGCCACAGTGGAATGTCTTCACACCCACATTGCCATTGTGTGTGTTGACAGAGGTTACCGACAGGTGTGGTAGCCTTTTTGAACATGTCCACCATCTAATGGCTTACCACCTACATTTTACATTGGGCGAACATGTCCTTCACACTGGGTAGGTCTGCACCTTCTCTGGCATGTAGCAGGGCCATGGCTCTGGCACCAGTTATCCATGTCTATGACCCCCTAGGTGGATGTCCGTGTCACATGGGGTGTTGGGTATGGTGGCGGTTTTAGTCATCTGCATACCTTGTCTGCCACAACCCCCCATGATTGCATGCACTTTGGAATGTCGAATCCCTGGCAGGGGCCCAGGACCGAGCCCTGTGGGACACCACTATAGAGCAGATATGAGTGTGACAAGGCATCAGGAACACCAACCTAGTGTGGTGTGACGTCAAACCTTTCTGAGAACCATCGGGTGACATATGTCCCCACATGGCGGGCCCCTTTCCATGAGTCCCATGTGGAGTGTGCTCTGAAGCCCCACCAGGTCATGGTACTGTGTGCAAACCCCCATCCCCATCAATGGCCTTGGTGACCACTCCAGACAGGACGAGCAGGTTCGGGAGGCAGGATCCGCCTTGACTATGTTGTTGTGGGTATGTTCCCGGTTTTGGGTGCACCGCTGTCTGTATCCATGGGCACCTGTATGGACCTCCCCCAAGCTTTGCAGACAAGGCTTGTATGAGGGGTGGGGCTGTTACGCCGGGTAGGGAAGGGGGAAAAGATGTTTCCTGGGACATGCCCATGAAAGGGCTCAAAAAGGGATGTGTTGGGGTAAATGGGTGGGGCCCACCAAACACCATGGTCCCCAGGGTGTGGCAAGCCTGAGTTATCACCCGCCTTGGTGGGGGACATCTGGGGGGGTTCCCCTCGGGGGAAAAGGGCTGGCAGTGTGGTTTGTTAAAATGCGGGGGGGTTTAGGGTACCACACCTTTTGATTTTGGGTTTGTTGGGAAAGGAGGTCTCACCTTAGTCCCCCGCCGGGTGTTGGGTGCAGGGAGGGATGAAAGTTTTTTCCACTAATTTGGTCTGGCCCCAACATTGATGTACACTTGTGTGGGGGGTACCCACCATGTGTATGGGGGAAAGGTTAGACTTTTCCCCTAGGGGGTGTAAGGGGCTTTGGCTTTTAAAGTGGGCCCGTGAACACTGGCATGGAGGTTGTAGGGTACCCAGTCATGATGGGGGGTTTTGTTGTAACACACGGGGGGTGGGGAGGGGATACCAGGGGTCCCAAGGTCTGGATCCCATTGAGGGTGTACACCTTTTGGGGAAATTCCTCCCATGTGTGAGGGGAAACTGAGACACCCCCGTGATGGGGGGCTGTTTTGGGGCCCTGGAAACACCGGCCATATTTTTGCCCCCCAAATGCCCGAAGGGGTTTTTATGCTGGTTTTTTTTTAGCCTAATTCTACGCCGTAGGGCCTGTTTTTGGGAGGGCACAGAAAAGTGGCCAGCCCACCCAGGTTAATGCACCTGTACCCCCTAACGGCCACCCTGGGTGGCTTGTTGTGTGGCTGGACACCAGGTCCATATTCTGCCACCCATGCCCCCCACCATGTGTATGCATGGCTGCTCTGTGCCGAGTCTAAGTGTCTGAGCAGGCCCAGTAGGCAGCTTGTAGATAGACACAGCACAGTGCACACCGCCCACGAAAACCCGGTGCATCCCCCTTCGAAGGGCACGCCTGTGGCATGGCCAGGTTGCTGTTGTGTGGCGGGACACACACGACGGTCCATATTCTGCCACCCATGCCCCCCACCATGTGTATGCATGTCTGCTCTGTGGGTTTTGGGAGCATGCCCAGTAGGCAGCTTTTAGATAGACACACAACAGTGCAACCCCCCAGTTATCCCCCGGTGCATGCCTGTACCCCTTTTGCAACCGCTGGTGGGAGGCATGGCCAGTACACCCGGCGGGGTACCCCGGGCGCCAGATGTCTGCTATTCATGGCCAATGGCATCCTGCATGTATGGTGACCACCATGGGGGCGCATGCCCCTTGGGTGCCTCATCCTGCACCATGCCCTCCCTGGGTGAAAGGGGGGATCCCCCGTTGTGATGACGATCGTAGTTCTTGGTACCCTGCAGCATCGTGTTACTGAAAGCCCTTTGGGTGGTCAGGGTGCGCATCATTAAACGGGCAGCCCCCGGTGATCACCCCCCAAAAGGCCTGACAGCGCGTGCTCAGTAAACCGGGGGTTTTTGTAAATGCCATACTGTAGTGAGTTCATGTAGATAGGGAGGTTAGTTGTGTGTGTGTGTGTGTGTTTGTGTTGGGTTGTTGGTTTGGTTTGGTTTGTTTGGGGTGTGTCCCCGCCCTTTTCCTCTGGGGGGATAAACCAGGGTTTTAAAGCCAACAACATTTTGGCATTCCGCCCTTTGTTTGGGTGTGTCACCGCCCCTAAAAGTTTTTGCCCCTCCTTGGACCCGCAGGGGGGGGCCCAGTAAAACCCCGAAGGGGTTCGTAAATTGGCCCTTTTTTATACTGTAGTGAGTTCATGTAGATAGGCGAGGTTCGACTCCCCCCTTCCGGGGGGTGTGTGTGTGTGTGTTTCCCGCTGCCTCTGCGGCTAAACATGCTTTTAGACCCCCAAAACATACCTTGGCTATTGCCAGCTATTGTCTGGGGGGATGTCACCAGCCTAGAAGTAGGCCTCTGACAGCGCAGTGCTCAGTAAACTCAGCGTTTTGTAAATGCTTCATACTGTAGTGAGTTCATGTAGATAAGGTTCACTCCCCCCCTTTTTTTGTGTGTGTGTGTGTGTGTGTGTTTCCAGCTGCCTCCGGGGTAAACATGCTTTTGCCCCAACACATACCTTGGCTGTTGCCAGCTATTGTTTTGGGGGGGATGTCACCAGCCAGAAGTATGCCTCTGACGCCCGTGCTCAGTAAAAGGGGTTTTGTAAATGCTTCATACTGTAGTGAGTTCATGTAGATAGGCGAGGTTCGACTCCGCCCTTTGGGGTGTGTGTGTGTGTTTCCAGCTGCCTCTGCGGGTAAACATGCTTTTAGACGCCCCACATACCTTGGCTATTGCCACTATTGTCTTGGGGGGTGATGTCACCAGCCAGAAGTATGCCTCTGACAGCCAGTGCTCAGTAAACTCGGTAGGGTCTGTAAATGCTTCATACTGTAGTGAGTTCATGTAGATAGGCGGGGTTTGACCCGGTTGTGTGTGTGTGTGTTTCCAGCTGCCCTGCGGATAAACATGCTTTTAACGCCCAACACATACCTTGGCTATTGCCAGCTATTGTCGCGGGTGATGTCACCAGCCTAGAAGTATGCCTCTGACAGCAGTGCTCAGTAAACCCGGGAGCGCTTTTGTAAATGCTTCATACTGTAGTGAGTTCATGTAGATAGGCGAGGTTCGACTCCCCCTTCCGGGGGGGTGTGTGTTTCCAGCTGCCCTGCGGATAAACATTTTTAAAGCCCAACACATACCTTGGCTATTGCCAGCTATTGTCTTGCGGGTGATGTCACCAGCCTAGAAGTATGCCTCTGACAGCCCGTGCTCAGTAAACTCGGTAGCGTTCTGTAAATGCTTCATACTGTAGTGAGTTCATGTAGATAGGCGAGGTTGACTCCGCCCTTCCGTGTGTGTGTGTGTGT
>NW_025060864.1:2500-4709 GCF_019279795.1 Protopterus annectens | reverse complement strand
AGCCAATGGCACAAGAAAAGATGCACAACACCTAAACAACATTTTGTCATCAAGTAGCACAGTACAACTGCAGGGCATGTGCAAACAGAATACAAATATATAAAATGTCAAAAATCGAATGAGACAAATCAGGATTTCACCATAATAGCAATGGTAGGCATGGTACACCACAAGCAAGGTGCAGGGTTGCAAGGGCCCGTGACAGTGTTCGTAACTATGAATTAGTAGTCAATGCCATGCAAATGAGGCAGGTAATACTGAATCGCAAACGTCCCGCGGATAAGGATGTACCAGGCGCAGCTATAACACCGAGGAGTGTATCAGAGGTGATACATGACATCAGTAGAGGGTGTGCCACCGTATCAGTAAGCACATTGGAGCAATGCAAATCTGGCCTGGCCATTGCTAAGCAAAGCTGCAGGACAGGGTGGGGAGGAAGGTATAGAACCGTTTAGCTGAGAGCACACATGGTGCCCAAAGCGCATGTGTACGGGATGAAAATGTGCGAAACCCGCAAGCGGATGCACATGCGAAACAATAGCATAAACAGGAAGGTCAGGGAATGAAAAGAAGGAAATGCTGAAGCAGGGTAATTGGCTTACTAATGAGCAATTAACACCAATCAACTCACGGGCCAATCGATGCCAGAAGACAAGTCCTGCATGCAGAAACCTGCAAAACAGGATAGGGAGGAAGAGGATTGCAAAGAAAGAGGGGAGGACTTGGAATGCAAAGATAGGAGAACTGTCATAGCAGAGCAAAGCAAACCCACAGTAGACCGGCAATAGAACACATTACGCAAAATAAGCCAGGTCTAGGAAAGTACAAATGAAAGCATGCTGCTGGATGCATGCCAGCAAATGGTAGGTGTAATGTGCACAAATGTAAACAGAAGGGCGGGAGGTAATTCATGTCAGCCAAATGTAATGCAACACCAAAAGCAGCACAATAGTGGTTCCGTGAATAAAACACAGAAGATACCCTGTAGCCACAATCGTACATACACACCCTATGACATCATCAGTGTTCACAGCAAAACGGTATAAAGTGTGAAAGCACCCAACACACACCTGTGTATTCCCAAACACTGCACCATAGGTGTAAACAGATGGGGAACTTTTAAAATGTACATGTTGGGAGCTGCCATAGCTGTGATTCATCAGCATGTGTTACAGACCGGCGGTGTTGTGGAGGATGATGCCGACAACCACCGTAGGCCTCAGAGGAGGAGAAGAGTGTTCAGACCAAGGGTAACCTACCAGGGGCTACATGATCTGGAGATAGTAGAGCATTACAGGGTGGACAGGGACATCTTACAGCAAATAGTAGAGCTGTGCTGGCCAGCCTGAGAACCAGAAACAACAGAGGGAACCCATCCCAGTGGACACGAAGGTATGTGTAAGCTTGTAAATACTAGCCACAGGTACCTTTCAAAGGCCAACTGGAGAAATAATGGGGATCTCACAGGCATCAGCATCCAGGGTACTACACCAGTTCCTGGATGCCATGTTACTACATGCCAATGAGCATATATACTTCCCCCGAACTCAGGAGGAGTTGGCCAGCAATATGCATCACTTCCACCATGTGGCAAACTACCCAGAGGTACTGGGTGCGATAGACTGCACGCACATACAAATTAAGTCACCATCCGGTGAGTATGGTAGGCGCTACATAAACCACAAGGGATTCCACTCCATCAACTGCCAGGTCATGTGCAATGCCCAGGGCATTATCATGGATGTGTGTGCTGGCAGCCCTGGAAGCTACCACAACTCCCATATCTGGCATGCCTCACAGCTGTATCAGGTATTTGTCAGGGGGGACATCCCACAAGGCCACCTTGTGGGGGATGCTGGCTATGCACTGGAGCCATGGATGATGACCCCCATCAGAAATGCACACACACAATGCAAGAACGCCATAATGAGGCACACGCACAAACCAGAATCATCATAGAGCATGTGTTGGGATGCTGAAATCATGGTTCCGTGCTTGGACACATCTGGTGGAGCCTTGCAGTACTCTCCAGGCACTTGTGCCCAATCTTCATAGTATGTGCCATGCTACATAATATGATCCTGTGAAACAGCTGCAGCAGGGTCAAAATGGGGAGGGCCTCACAGCCCACCGCAATTGCCAGGGCCAACACAGGCACAGAGGGATCCAGACCATGGACACACTGTGCCAGCCCCAGTAGGCAGATGGA
>NW_025060863.1:0-5366 GCF_019279795.1 Protopterus annectens | reverse complement strand
GTGTTTTTCAAAAATACAAACCCACATCCTTAGAAAAACAAAAATGGAAAAAAAACTACAGGTAATGCTGCTCAATTATACCAGAAGTCTAAATCTCCAAGATCACAGGCACTTTGATGCACTCCTCAGCATGGAGAACATCGGCGTCTGTGCAGTAACTTGGGAAAGTCCTGGTTCAAAGGCTTCCTGAGAGCACCCCACGCTACCAGGCCATATACTCACCTGCGATTATCATGCTTTAGGCGCCCAAAACCCAGGCTTCTAACTCCCCAAATGGAGGGGAGTGTCCATTCATCAAGGACACCCATTGTCCTCCAGGTTAGTAGCAACACATGAAGCATCAGAGACCATACAGGTGCAACTAACCATAGAGCAAACTGCTATACAACTGGTAGTATGTTACAGATTCACCCTCCCAATCTCAAGAACCCCACCAGCCTTCCTGAGGACATTTAGAGGATATGAATGTATCACAAAAATACCATCATACTGGGAGACTTCAACCTCACCCAAACATAGATTGGGTACATTATTCTAGCCCTCAATACCCTAGCCCAAAGGTTCTCTGGAATTCATAAATTCAAATGCACTGGAACAACTAGTCACCTTTTTTCCACTAGGGAGATAATATTTTGTAGACCTGGATCAAATCACAAACATGGGGACAAGTATGCTCTAATAATCGAAGTAGTATACCCCTCACTTCAGTGAGATCTGGACCAAGAAACTAATCACACTGGATACTACATATCCCACCTCCACCCCCAGCAATAAAAGACCACAGTGAAAAGAGCTTCCTCCAAAAGCAGACTTCACTCTTCTTAAGACTGAGATGGGTATCCTTTAAGCTTCCACTGTGCCAGTGGATACCACATCCCACAATGCACCGAATCCTTCACAAATGCTTTCTATGGACATCTCCTTAAGAATGCATGGATCAATGCAATCCCAAATAAATCCAAGTCCCTCTCCACCAAAGGTAAGCTGTCCTGTCTGGTGGACCTCCAGCCATAAACAAATTGTTATAAGAAAGAAGGAAGCTACTGCTTGCGGTCAGAGCAAAATCCCATGAAGGGAAGACATCTCTGATCAACATTAGCAGAAAACTACGCTTCTCTCTTAAAAGAAACATCCAAGGCCAACTTTGAGAGAAAAGAATCGCTAAGGACACTAAAGATAACCACAAAGCCTTCTTCAGCTATGTTAGAAAACCCTGGGCAGAAACCCTCAGATATGCTCAGAGTTGGTTCACAACAACAAAAAATACACTGAACCCACAGGATATTGCCAACATTCTGGCTGACAGGTTCAGTGCAAATTCTCCCTCCTCACCCCCAAAAAAGAAGAAATACTTATCACCCAGCTGAATGTAATCTCCCTGTCATCTCAGATGTCCAGAGTGAGAACTGCCCCTAAACAAAGCAAAAAACACACAGCATCAATGGGACCTGATGGGCTATCCCGGCGGCGTGTTCACGTGAACTCTGGGAGGAGCTAAACCCACACATAAAAATGCTATTTAACCCTTAGCCTTACTGGGATATGTCCCTGAACACTGGCATTACAGCAACAGTGGTCCCCACTGCTACCCAAAGGGGTGCCTCTAACCCTGGAAACTACTGCCCCATAAGGCTTAATCCAGCCTGGTCTGGGTAAAGCTATGGAAAGAATCATTATGGAACTCATAAACAGAGACATGAGGGGACCTACAGACACTCTGACCCCACCCAGTTCGGCTTTTGTAGCAAGGAGGCAGATTCTGCCACTTTAAAACCTGGTTGACTTTTTTCGAAACAGTCACTAGAGCCATTGATGTAAAGCAAAGCAGTCCATACAGCATACCTATGGACTTGGCTAAGGCCTTCGACACAATAATTCCCACTCCAGGCATCATAGATAAGCTCAACAGCTTAAAAGTAAACCCTTATGTCAGCATAGATGGGTTGCAAACTGGCTAAAGGACAGAACCCATAGAAGTTAAAATTGCTGAGACAATGTCAGACTCAAAGCCAGTCACAAAGTGAGAATTGTATCACAGGGATCTGTCCTGGACCCCTCTTGTTCGAGCATTTATTTCTCAGATGTTAAAGCAAACAGCCTGGGAAGGCTGTGGCTGAGCAAAGTTCCTTGAATGACTGAAAACTAGGTGCCTTATAGTCGCATACCACCAGCAGACACACATACATCCTACAAAAAAGCCCCTCACAGAAATGGAAAACTGGTGCGGAGATCACGCGCCTTAAACTAAATGCCAAAATGTATGAGTCATCCCCTCTTTGGGAAAAATAAAAGAATTACCCACAAATTATCACATACCTTGCAACCCACTGAGTACGGAAAAAGTAATCAGAGACCTAGGGACCCAAAGTCGACAGCGACTCTCTCATTTGAGCAAATCCACATTGCTGTAGAGTGGTTAGAAAAACATTCTACCTTGCACACCTCATCATTGGAAGGATTCACATCCAGATCCAAGGATGTCATTGTACCCCATATTCCTCCCTCATCAGACTCCACATGATTGAGTACACAATGCCTCATTTGGTATGTACTAGAGGTTACCACCTGTCCCACTTCATGAAAGGGGACAGTCCTACTCTTTGGGCAGTTGTCCTTCCTGCGGAAATATTGTGAGAAAATGGCAAATGTCCTGAGATTTTAGGACAAAATTATTTTCTATATTGTATGTAATAGTTGCATAAAACAGTTATTCTGTATCTGAAACACCTAAATGTTATACAAAACAGAATAAGAAACAAAAATGCTACAAGAATAAACTTTTATTCAGGCAAACAACTGAAGTTCTGTCCTTTGTACTAGCCATGGGTATGTTTTGCCCTGCAAAATCTGATGTTTGTAGCACAAATGTCCCACTTTGGCCATTTGGAAAGGTGGCAACCCTAGGTATGTACCTCACCCGACATTTGCAACAGCTGGAGAGACCACAAAAGTACCTCAACAAGAGGATCAAGGGTCTCCAACATACAAATCTTATTCTGCCAGACTAAAGAAACTTCAAGCTCCTATTCAGTAGTGACACCATGCTGCTCAGAGGTGATCTCTGCCCTGATTTGCAAAGGCCATGTCCAATCAGGATCTGATGGACATGCTCCACCTCAAAAAATCCAAATCCATCAGGACCACGAGGAGCTTGCAAAGACTTAAACCTCGAAGCACAAGTATGAATAGGACATGCTGGAGGGATAGATTCACATAACCCAGAGGCTTCTCCCATGCTTTGGAACAGAGATCCCAGTTAAGTATTAGGCAGAGCCCCTCACTGACTCTCTTCAAGAGAAATCTTGATGAGGTGGATGGGGAGATATTAAGTTTACCCCAGGTCACATCTGTGTCACTGCTAGACAAAGGGCACAGTAAACTAATTCTATTATATAAGGGGACCTTCATTTGTGTCAATACTACTTGACAGAGGCACAGTATTCCTAAATTTATTCTGGTAGCCCATTTTTTAATTACTCTTTCATGGGGTGGCAAAAGCCACATCACTATGGCTAGGCCCCATTAAATGCCCCAGGGCAAAGAGCCTAGTAACATACTATGAAACTATGAAACTATAAATTACATTTTGAGTACAGTAACAAGATTCAAATGTCACAGATTGTCTAACATTTTTTTTTTTTTTTTTATGTTGTGACGTTATGAGTGTATCCCTCTAGAATCTTAGGATATTTGCTTTCCAGTGTATGTTTGTTTCCCAAGATGAGAATGTCCAAAGAGCAATGCTTCTGTAAAATTTGGGAAACTATTTATAAATGTATGTCTGCATGAGTGCATGCACTAATAAGCAACATAATGCTGAACATGTTTCCACAACAATTTTAACAGTAAGGGAAAAGCATGTAGCAACAGGCATGAAAAAGTAAATAAAATTGCCTAGGTTATGATAATCTTTCCACTAAGTTTTACAAAACAAGCACATACTAAAGATATAATTTCACTGCTGCAAAGGCTGAGGTGACTACATAGCATATCAGGTGGATTGTAACCAGTCATTCAACTAATAGTCTTTGGTGGGGGAGGAAAGCACAGAACAACAAACTGTAAATTCTAAGCATTTCCTATAATAACCGTGCCACATGGAGTTTGTGGATTCTAACATCCAGTATGGAAACAAACTTATCTGAAAATCTTGCCTCTGTGTGAATATGTGACAAACTGCATTAAAAGGTAAACAGAATACTCTAGCAAGCAACTAATTTTAGAAACAAAATAATGCCCCTTTACAAGAATTGCTTTACTGCTGTGCTTTCTAGAGTAGCAGCAACAGCAGTCTGATCGTAAAATGCATGAAAGGCTACTTTTCTCAATGGATAAAATGCACAGGTTAGACTAATGAATAGCTCACATGGAGAGCTGTTGTCAGTAGAGCTGTAATTGAATCTGGCTAAAACCTTAGAAACTTCCTCAAAATGCTTCCCCTACTCCCCTAAGCCAAAGGTGAGCATGCTCAGAAAGGCAAACCTGAAATGTAAACAAAGGCTGAATCAAAACAAAAAAATCCCTGGGATTGTCCCTTTAAGATTGCATACATAACTGAAAAATACATTATGGTTATCCTTAGCTTTAGAGGTTATTTTTACCTCAGTCTGCTTTCAGAGACTTGACTAGTTCTCTGATTCACTTGTTTAGACTAATGAGGGACATTTCGCTCTGTTGTACACTCTCCCTCTTACTTCTCAACAGGAATTTCTTGTAGTACGACCTATTAATACCAGGGGTCCACCAAGTTGTCTTGTTTTTGCGGTTTGACCTGGGTTTATTTCAGTCTGGTACTCATGTTTCTTTGCAGTTGCTTCTTATATTATCATACAGGACTTTTGTATGCCTCTGCAGGTTCCTGTGTTTTCTGGATTTGGGGAACTTGGAAACTAGCTGTGCCATCCCTTAGGATAATTCTACCTTCAGAATTTATTGAAGCTTTTGGAGTTAGTGGGGACTAGTTTTACCTTTAGTTCAAGGAAGATCACTTTTGATTTGATCTTTACCAGTGAGGACATCACACTGGGTGGAGTTGAAGATTGTCCCATATTTGTGAAATGATTCAGGATATCTGTTCCTGATACTGGAAGTGGCAGACTAGCTGTTTCAGGGCATTTGAATTTACAAAGTCAAGAAACTTTTGGATCTTGTATGTTAGTGGCTGTGCATGCCTCTCAGTTAAAGGAGGGTAGTTAAAGTCACCATGAGTATTGTGTCTCAGTTAAAGGATGGGTGTTAAGATACTATGAAAAATATGGTTTTTTTTCCCATGGTTATGGTCTAGACTAAGATAAAAATTGTCTGTTTTAGGGTGACCTTTATGAGATATTAATTTCCCATTTTTATGTTTATGGTGGCAAAAATGT
>NW_025060862.1:0-4542 GCF_019279795.1 Protopterus annectens | reverse complement strand
GCATGTCAAAACGATGCACATTTGAACAAGAGATTACACATAGTATTAAAAGGATAAACTGAAACTGGTTGCATACAGACAAAAAGCAAGTCAACAGATTAATACTAAGAGCACACTATGAACAAGAGATTATATCCAGGCACAGATCACAATACAAGTCTGCAGTGCTGTAGGCTGTGAGCGAGCTGTGTATGAATCGATTTTGTTAGAGGAGATTCAGAGATGGTTAATGTGAGAGAGTTAGAGAAGTGGATGTTCGGGTTAAAAAGGGTGATTGACTAGACACAACCAAGATTTACAAACTTTATCTTTTAGGGGTATATTAAAAGACTTGGGATTTCAGATAGATCTAACACTAAGTAGTAGTTTATTCATGGTTTTTGCCAGTGAGTAGCTGTCGAGGGGTTTGGCAATGGTTTTGTTGGCTAAACCTACCTCCAGAACATGCTATTGTACCTGCATTAGTAAGACATGCTCCACTTAAAGAAATCCCAATCCCTCAGAGATACACACTTTAGGAAACTAAACCTTCTCACAACAATAACCATAACATGCTTGGGTGATAGATTCCTGTCACAGAGACTCGCCATACTCTGTAACAAACTAACTATCTATATCAAACAAAGCTCGTCATTGGCAATGTTCATTATAAATCTTGATGATTGGATGTGAGATAGGAAATTCAGCCCACGGATCACTTCTATGTCACTGCTTGACAGGGGCACATGAAAATAATTTTCTCGGGTGGTGAAAGCCAGGGTACTGTTTGGATAGCCTTATATAGGCCCTAAGGCCAGTAGCCTAGTACCTACGTATGAAACTCAGTATAGAGACAGGTAATAGTTTTAGTTACTTCTTCAGTCAGTGCATATTCTAAGCAGTAATACATGTGGGTAACCTATAGTGTGATGCATGAGTAATACAAGATATGTTTTGTAATATGTAAAGATGGAAACAGGCCTTGTGATAAGACAGGGGGAGGGTAATGATGAAAGAATGCAGTCAGCTTCACAGATAGCCAGCTTCAGATCCGATTGTTATTGATTTTTTTTTTCAATGACTCAAGCCCCCCCACAGCTTACAGATGCATGAATCAGTTTAGGTCCAGACAGTCTCACTGACAATGTCTATTACACCTGTATGACTCCTACTTTGTGCATAAAGTAGCTGCCCTTCCCAAATGTCATTACCATAAATACAATAGCTGCTATTATTAAAATGTATGTAAGTAGGTGACAGAGGGGAATCAAAGAGAAAAGTGGCTGATCACTGCTAAGCCTACCAGTAGGGTGCGGCATTGGTGCAGGTAGTTATTTTACCTATGGATGGTGGAGTAATTCCACCTTCATCACTATACATAGGTTTTATATATAATTTATTATATGTATTTATTGTAGATTTGTGGAATGGGATAATCTTACTGGATATGTGGCATTTTCAGCGGGGGCCCTTGTAGAAGGTCCATGTGTGTGGGGTTCATACTAGGCTATCTGCCCTAGGGCATTTTATAAACCTAGCCAGAATGTGTTTGGCTTTGCATACCGGTTTTAATTAATTTTTGCTATGCCGTTTTCTAGGTTGGTATACTACATGCCTCTGTCTAACAGTGACACAGAAGTGATACCAGGGTTAAACCTACAATCTCCCATCCACTCATCAAGGTTCCTCTTGAAGAGAGTCAATGAGGGACTCTGCCTAACCTGGACTGGGATTTTATTCAGATTGAAGGGAGCCTTTTTATGAATCTGCCCCTCCAGCATGTCCTATTTATTTCAGTGCTGAGGTTCAAGTCTCTAATAGCTCGATGGGATTTGGTTTTTTGAGGTAAATGTCCTTTAAATTTCCCGGTTGGACATGGTTTTAACATCAGGCACAGATTGCCCTGAACGGGGGTACCACGAGTAGAGCTGGAGTTTCTTTAACCGGCAGCATATGGCATCTGTTTGAGCCCTTTATCCTCTTGGTGAGGAACTACTGGGCTCTTTCCAGTTGCTGCAGGTGTCTGGTAAGGTACACCCCCAAAAGGGGCATTGTACTCAATTATGGGCCTGATGAGGGATGAGTAAAGAGGCACGATGACCTCCCCTGATCTAGATGGGGCCCTTTTCCAATAGTGCCTTTTGGCAAGGCTCAAATTCTAAACCTACCACCCTAGAACAAAAAAGGAAAAAACAAAGGGTAATGTGCTAAATGCCAGAAGTCTAACCCCAGATGCCCGGGCCCTTCTCAATATGGAGAACATCGATGTCTGTGCGGGACAGAAACCTGGTTCAATCCTGAGAGCAAGCACTAACAGGTTTCATCTATCCCCCGCCCCGGACAACACCAAGAAAGGATGTCCATATTCAAAAAGGACACCCAAATAAAGGGTTTGGTAACGCATTGGAGACCATCCAGGTGAAATTTAAAATACAAGACTGCTCTGCAATTTGTAGCATGTTACAGGCCATCTCAAACTCAGGAACCTACATGGCCTTCCTGAAAACACGGGGGGGGAAAAATGTATCCCCAAACCCCACATACTAGGTGATTTCAACTACCCTAATATAGACTGGGAACACTACTGCCCAACATTTAAACCCCAAAAATTCCTGGAGTTCATAAACTCAAATGCCATGGAACAACTAGTCACCATACAAGAGGAAACATACTTGATCTCATCATACGAACATGGGATCAAAATGTTCAATGGGATATATTTTAGATCAGATCATAAATAATCTGCTAGGGTTATACCTGAAACAAAAAAACCACAGTGAAAAACTTCAAAAAATTTCAATTCTAAAAAATGTGGTCTCCTTTTAAGGTGAGCCATGGTAAACATTACTCAAATGAAAATTTTCAAATGCCTTCTACCAGCATAAGGGCTGCATGGATCAGGCAATCCCAAACAAAACTAAGATTTTTACCAAACAAGCATCCCGTCTGGTGGACCCCAGCCATAAACAATCTACAACAAAAAGGGGGAAGCTATAAAAAAGAGCAAAATCCTTGAAAGGTAAGACATTTATCATTATAATAAAAAACTAAATTTTAAAATCATCCAAGGCAAATTTTAGAAAAATACCAAGGACTCTAAAGACAATCATAATTTTTAGCTATGTTAGAAACCTAAGGAAACTCCCAGATTGAGAATTAGTTCAAAAAGATGTGAAAATTACTGAATACACAATTTCCCTACTGGCTAAGGGTTTAGTGCAAACTAAAAAGGGGAGATATCTATTCCAGAGGGTTGTAGAAACATCTAAAGGGGAGAACTGTTACAAAAACACAGCATCCATGGGGGGATGTGGGGGTGTGTTAACTCAACGAGGAATTAAACCCAGTTAGGACAGCTGTTTAATCTTAGCCTCACCTCAGGATATGTCAAGGAGTGGCCACTGTGGTCCCACTTCATAAGGGTGCCTCCACAGACCCTGAAATTACCATTAGCTTGACAAGCCTTATCTGCAAAGCCATGGAGAGGATCATAATGGAACTCATAAATAAAGACATAGGGAACTTGCAGACTTTGGATCCAACCCATTTTGGGCTTTGTAAAAGGCAGATCCTGCCTCTTAAACTTGGTTGATTTTTGAGACAGTCCCCAAGGCCATTGATGAGAAAGGCACCATACAGCCTACCTTGACCTGGAAAAGGGCCCTTTTGACAAATACCCATCAGGTATCATCAAAAAACTCATCAGCTTGAATGTAAACCCATACATCACAAGAGGGGTTTGCAAACTGGCTGGGACAGAACCCACAAGGTCAGAGTTGCTGGAGCCATGTCAGACTCAAAGCCTGTCACAAGTGGTGTCCCACGGGGTCAGTCCTGGGTCCACTCTTGTTCATCTACTTTTCTGAAGTACAAGCAAACACAGGAGGGTTATGCTGACAAAGTTTGCAGATGACTGCAAACTGGCCATAGTAAACACATCTGACACAGATATCTTCCAGAAGGGCCTCACAGAAATGGATAACTGGTGCCAGAGCCATGGCCTGAAGTTAACGCCAAAAATGCATAGTCATACCCTTTGGGAAAAACAAGGTTACCCCTAGCTACCATATAGGTGGCAATCCACTGAGCAAAAAGAAGTCATCAGGGATCTGGGGACCCAGGTTGACAGTAGCCTTTGTTTTACACTCATGTTGCTAAAGTAGTTGGAAAACCTTCTATATCACCTGATCATGAAGGGATTCACATCTGGATCAAGGGAGGTCATCGCACCTGTACTCATCACTCATTAGACCTAGATTGAGTACAATGGTCGAATGTATCTGACCAGACATGCTGCAGCTTGAAAGGCCCCAAATTCCTCACCAAAAGGATAAAGGGTCTCAAAATATGTCTTATGCTGCCCGACTTAAAGAACTCCAGCTCTATTCAGTCTCATACCGCTTGCTCAGAGGTGACCTGTGCCTGACATATAAAGGCATGTCAAACCCAGATTTGATGAATATGCCCCCTTCCCAACCAAAAGGAAAAAAAGGGTCTCAAAATATTGTCCTTAGGGAATCTGGGCCCGGGGGGTTACCCAGGGAAAACCTACAAGGCCAGCTT
>NW_025060861.1:0-4490 GCF_019279795.1 Protopterus annectens | reverse complement strand
GGGGAGTAGCAAAAGGTCCAGCAAGGCTGACCCCACTTGAGAAAAAAAAAAATTTTCCCCCCTTGGGGAAAAACCCTCCTTTCCCTTTTTTTCCCCGGGGGGTTGCTATCAAAAACCCGCTGAGAAGAAATCACCCATTGCCACAGTCTGAGTGCTTCTGACACGGGGGTAGGACCTGGTTCCGCCTTGTTTGTTGATTACCACACTACAGACATATTGTCTGTCGGGATTGCTATCGTCCCAAGGGAAGAGAGTCTTGAAGGGCTTGCAACGCTAAAAGCACTGCTCTCATCCCCAGAACATTTATGTGCAAGTGGCTTTCTGGTTGCCATGTGCCCTGGACAGTTCTGCCCTGATAATGCCCCCACCCGATCAGGGAGGCCCTTTTGGGGGAAACCGGGGGGAAAAAGGGTTTCCAAAAAAAGGGGGGAAGACATCCACCACAAGATGATTCTTTCATGTTTGCGTAATCATAATGGTGTGACATTGGAAGTTGCTGGTATGACCATTGTGTGAAGAGCATCCATTGAAGGATTCTCATGTGGAATCTGGCTAATGGAAGCAGAGGAAAGGCAGGGCCCTAATTCCCAATACCTTTTGAACTAACCTGGCTTTGATCTGTTGTTGGAAAGAGGAGACCAGTTTGTGTATGTCTGCTATTCTCTGATCTGTTAGTCTGCAGACATGTTGACTGTGTCTAGATTTGCCCATGAAGGTTTGTACAAGGCGACAAAACAGACTTTTCGCAATTTATTGAAATGCCTAATTTTGACAAATGCAAAAGGGGTATCCCCGGCCAAAAAAGAAGATGCTTGGTGGGAGCTGTGAGGAGCCAGTCGTCCAAATATGGAAACACCTGGAATCCTTGCGCTCAGGTGAGAAGCTACCACTGCCATGCATTTGGTAAACACCGGGGCAGTGGTGAGACCAAAGGGCAGGGCCCTGAATTGAAAATGACTGGTTCCCAGCCTGAAGCGGAGGAATCTTCTGGGGCGCCCGTTCATTTTATGTGATAGACGCATCCTGAAGGTCTATAGAGCACATCCAGTTTCCTTTCCCAATAGGGAAGGATGGATTTGGCGTGACCATCGAAATCTTGTTTTCTTGACTGACTTGTTCAAGATACGGGGACCAAAAATGGGTCCCCAGCCCCCTGTTTTCTTGGAAACAAAAAAGAACCTGGAGTAGTTCCCGGATCCTTGCTGGTCTGCTGGAACTGGCTGAATTTTTTTGCAAGCAGCTTTGAAATTTCCAAAGCTGATCCCTTTGGGGGGTGGAACATCTGGAAGGGATTTTTGTTTGGGTTTGGAATGCAAAAGGGAATGGAATAGCCTTCGAAATGATGGACTGTACCCATTGTCTTGAGTAGGGATAGCCAGGCTTCTGGGTACAGTGACAATTTTCCCCCGACTGCCCCCAAAGGGCAGTCGGGCAACCCCCAGGGATGCTGAAAGGGCTTTCGGAAAAAGGTTTTTCGATTGCCCTGGTTCTGCGGACCCCTGCCTCTGGGCCGCCCACCATTTTGTTCCCTCCTCTGCCTCTGGAGGGGGAAACCCACTCGGCCAGGCAAAATCCCTTGAGATTGTTTGGAACCACATTTTCCACCTTTTTGGCCTTTGGGGTAAGGCCTAGAAGGAGAAAACGGACTCGGCAGAAAGAGTCTTGCCATCGTCTCGCACCTAGTCAAGGTTTCTTTCACTTGAGGACCAAAGAGATGATCCATCAAACGGGAAATTTGTGAAAGACGCAAAGGGGTCCGCAAAATTTCATAGCCGCATCCAGGCATGCCAAGGCCACACCTGTCCCGCGGCCCCTGCTCGCTCCATCAGCCGCATAGAAAGGAGGCATGGAGGAGTTAGCTATAGAATTAGGGTAGCCAGCTGAGGGTTTATCTTGTCCTGAAAACCCGCAGCTGTAGGATCCTTCAACATTCACTCGCTTTGATCAAGTCCCTTTGAAGACGAGAAAATGGCATAGGTAGTTCAGCCCATGAAAGGTCGCTGACGAGAACATCCGCTTCCCCACCTGTCCATAGGCCTAGATTCCTTGTTAGGTGGATGCACAGGCACCGAAGGATCAGCTAGTTCCTTCTTGGTGGCAGCAGCTACCACCATAGCATCCACAGAAACTCCTTGGGCAGAAATTGTTTTCTGCTGGTGCTGATAAATTTGGGGGGTCTCCTGGGGTGGGGTCCACTGAAGCCGGAGCCGTCCAAGCCTTTTTTGCTACCACCGGCATGAGGGGGGCAAAGGGGGGGGACACCCAGGAGGTGGAAGGGCGAGAGCCAAACGCCTCAAGATACACAGATTCATCCTCCGGGTTAAGGGCTGGCCAATTTCCCTCTGTTTAGGATTTCTAGAATGTCTGCAAAGGAGACATCTTCAGAAGGGGAACGGGGAACCCTCGAACCCTCTAAATCTGTGTCAGAGGGGACAGACTCAGGTGAGTCATGTGTTTTCTTACACTTTTTTTCCTAGGGGCTCTTCTGCCAATTTAGGAGAGGCCTCGGGAAAAGGATGAGATCCCACAGGGGATTCCTGAGGAGCTGGCTCTCTGCGGTCTGGGATGAGGGAGTGAGGGCATGACCTGAGGCAAAGAGGAGGGGGGAGGGGCCGACTGTGGAGTTGAACCAGGTTCCAAACCCGCATGACCTCGCCCCCTGTCAGGCAGAGCCAGAGGCCCCGCCGAAAAACTGAGAACCCCCGGGACCGACAGTGATGGCTGAGGCGATGTCGGAGCCGAACTCACGGCCCGAGAGGGAGAGGGTCGGACAAGGGCCCGATGCCACCCCCCCCCTGGGAGCCGACGAGGGAAGTCCGGCGCCGAGATTCTTCCAAGGAAGAAATCGGAGCCGACGACGGAGCCGAAGACAATTGTATCGGCTCCGACGCTCCACAGTCTGGGTTTCCCAAACGCCGCCCGAGCTCAAAGGAGTCGGAGGAGGAACATATGAGGAAACAGGGTCAGGCATCGACTGATGAGTCGGGCTCTGAAGCATTTGGGCCAGTGCCTCGGACTTAAGAAGTCGACTCACTCCCCTCTGAAGGTCATGCCCGAAAGCCTCGATGACCTAGAGGGGGATCTGGCCCCGTTTCAGACAGCAGGGAGACGCTGGAGCCGAATGAACGGAGCCAAGAAAAGGTGACCTAGACCTTTTTCTAGATGTCGGCTCGGGTCTGGTCGGAGCCGACAGGAATTTACCTCGGCTCCAGCCGAGCCGAGGAACCACAGAAACGGGTTCGAGACTCATCGGCTCCAGCCGGAGCCGATGCAGACGGAGGTTTGAAGCCAGGCCCACTCAGAAGCTGGAGCCGAGACCTAGAAGCCTTAGAGGGCCCCCAAGAAACAGAAGGGAACCCTCAGGCTTAAGTAAACCCTCAAAATAAGTTTTTTTTTTTTCCTGCAGGACCCTGGGGCTGAAGCCATGGCATACAGCACAAGAGTCCTGCAGGTGAAAGGTCCCGGGAACACAAGAAGTGTGACCGTCTGTCAGAGACATTTTCTGACAGCACGATCACACTTTTTGAAGCCTGAGACCTTTGAATCCTTGGACATTATCAAGGAACAAGTGTAACCACACACAAACACACCAAACACTATGAACTTAAATTAAATTAAACTAATAAAAATTAGATAGTTTAATTAAATATCCCTACAAAAACACAAACACTCCACTGGGGGAAGGGGGCCAAGGCCTAAGGGAAAAGAACTTATAAGTTCTTTAGGAAAAAAGGGGAATAATGGAAGAGAAGGGATAAAATCCACTAAATAAGGAAATATGAGAAACTAGGTTAAGAAAAGGATTTAAATAGTTCAGATAGACTGATTTAACAACTGACCTGAGCCGGTAGAAAACAACACCTCGATAGCTGTAGGCAAACGAGATCTGAGGTAATACAGCATTGTGGGATATAGGGGAGCCTCGAGCCGGTGGAACCAACTCTCGAGCTTTTAGAGGGTGGAGCCGAGGTCGGCTCCGAACCCATCCAGCAAGAATGAAGGCGAGATTGACAACTTAACATCAAGGTTTATAAGGGCAACATGCCAAAGGTAGGAACCTTCAGAAAAGTGTTTAGGTGAGAAAGAATTAGAATGGGTCCCCATGGCCCATCTTTTCTGTGTACGAGAAACATTCTGGAATAAAACCCTCTTCTTCTGAGGGTTGGAGGAATTTCTTGGATTGTTCCCTGATGTAGCAACTCCTGAAGCACCTGAGGAAACAGATTCTGTTGGTCTTGAGGTGGTTGTGGAATACCCATGAATGGAAGAAAAGTTTTCCAGACAATGAAGTACCCTTGTTTGGTAATGGAACCCATGAGTCTTGAGTAACACTTTCCCAAACTGGAAGAGACAGGAGACAGAGAAAAAAAGACTAAGATGAGTGTGGTAGTCACAGACTACCTGGCTTGTCGAAAGGGCTGCTTTGGGCAGGAACGTTAACAGGGACTAGACAGAGGAGCCTCCTACCTCTGTTTTTGTTTTAGAATGGG
>NW_025060860.1:0-5023 GCF_019279795.1 Protopterus annectens | reverse complement strand
TACATGCACCTAACCCCATTTGCAAAAAATCTGCCTTTGGTTTGTTTCTACAGACCACACTCCCAAACTCAGCAACCTCACTCAGCTTTCCTGGGAACATTGGACAATATGAAGGTCTCCCCAAACACCATTATATTGGGTGACTTCAAATACCCAAAATTGACTGTGGATAGTACTCAGGCCCCAACACCCTCACCCAACAGTTGCTACTATTTTAAACTCATATGCTATGGCACAACCGTCACCACACCCACAAGAGGGGACAACATTTGGACATGATCATCACCAACATGGGGACTCTATGTTCCACCCCCGATATACCCCTCATTGGAAAGGAAACATACTTTATCTCACTGGACATCCATATCCCCCCCACACCCATCCTGGGTAATCTTGGTGAATTTCCCCAAAAAGAAACCACACCCCCAAAACCCAAAGGTGGTATCCTTCAGAGACCCTGGGCAGTGGTAAGTATGGCTCAGACTGCTGAATCCTTTACATACACATTCTATGGACACCTAGTGGATGCATGGATCGTCATCCAAAATAACAACTGGACTCATCCTCCAATGGCAGGGACCTGTCTGGTAGACCCCAGCCATTAATACACTTTACAAAAAATGGAGGAAGCTACTACATGATAGAGCACAATCTCAGACAGGGAAGGCATCTGTGATCTGTAATAGCAGACTGCTACAATCACTGGTATTTATGTCAGGCATGCTTCTAACGGACAATTGCACCAGACACGGGACATCACAAGGCCTTCTTCAGTTATTCAGGTACCTGGTGGACACTCACTGATATGCTGTGGTTACTGCATACTGACTAAACATACCCTGAACCCACTGACATTGCCATCATCCTGGCAAACAGGTTCAGTGCAGATGTGCCCCCCCATCCCCCCTAAGGTGGTACTGTCCATACCAACAGAGTGTTACCTCCCGACATCACAGAAAACTGAGTGCTGCCTCCCACAGGGACAACACAGCATCAATGGGACCAGTTTTCCCCCTGTAACAGCCTTCATGACAGACTAACCTCAAAACATCACTGTTCAATAAGAGTTACTGCAGGATATGTCCCCAAAGGGAATGGCAGCGAAGTGGCCCCCTCCACGAATACTGCCAAAAAGGACCACAGACAATATGGGCCAAAAGGCTAACTAGCCTGTTCTGCAAAGCTATGGAGTGTATTGTAATGGGACTCATGCACATAGACAGGGGAAAACCTACAGACACTGGGTCCTAAAATTACAGCATTGTTGTGGGCAGATCTTGCCTTTGGACCTGTTCATATTCTTTAACAGTTACCAGGTCCATCAGTTTTGGGGAAAGGTTGTCCACACAGCCTGCCTGGACCTTGCACAACCCTTCAACACAATACCCATTTGGCCATTATGCATAGGCTCACCAGCATCAATATCGACACATATCTGACAGATGGATTGCTACCGGGAAAGGGATAGCACCCACATGCTCAGTTTGCAGGTGCCATGTCTGACTATACACCCGTTAAAATGGCATCCCACAAGGCTCAGTCCTGGGACCTCTCTTGTTCAGTATATATTTTTGTGATGTACAGGCTATCACAGGAGGGATATGGCTGCCCATGGCAGATGACTGCAAACTGGGTGCCAAAAATTTTCCGCTGGCACATGCATACTCCCGGGTCTCACAGAGATGGTGACTGGTGCCTGAGCCATGGGCTACATGCCATTAGTTGCATAGTCATCCCTTTGAGGATGACAAGATGCCCACATTACCACATAGGTTGTAATCCATTACATACAGTAGTTGTTATGGGTTTGGGGACATGACGTTCTTGCCTTTGACAATCCTATTGCCAAGTGGTTAGACAACCCTTTTCATAGCCCACCATATCTCACATGGTTTCACATGTTGATCCGGGGGGTCATTGTGCCCCTATACTCTTTAAACCCTGCTTGGTTACATGCCACCTTTGGGATGTACCTTACCTGACACCTGCAGCAACTGTAATGGCCACAAATGTTACTCAGAGCAGATGGAGGGACTCACACAGATGCCCTGCACAGTTCGATACAGTAACTCCAGCTCTACTCAGTCACTTACCACCTACACGGATGTGTTGTGTGCCTTGTTAACAATATCTGACCCAGACTTACTGGACATGCTCCACCTCAGGATATCCAACTCCCCTTGGGGCTACACACTCCAGGGACATATACCTCCCCGTGTTAAAGGACATGCTGGGGGACAGATTATTATCAGAAAACCCACTAACTCCGGAGTGTAGTCCCGGTTTTGCATAGGCAGAGCCACCCACTGACCACCTACAGGTGACATCTTGACAAGTGGATGGGTGATCGCATATTCACCCATGGGATATCTTCTGGGTCCCTGCTAAAAAGGCACAATACACTAACAAATCTTGTGTGACCTACTATTCACAGGCACAGTGCTCTGATTTGACTGGGTTGTAGTAGCCAAACACACTCTGGCTATGTTGTACATGTCCTAGGGCAGATAGAATAGTATCAAACTCTGAACCTATGATAATTTTCATGATGCACAATGTTTATTGCTGATACTGTTTGCAGGTTTTTATCATCTTTGCTTTCACACTTTATATGAACCGCTTAGGTATCTGCAGAACATATTTGCTTATGGCAGGGTTCCACTATATTATATATGTGTCTGTTGTCATATAAGTGTGTGCACAGGGCAAATTGCTGTGTAGTGAGGGGGTCTTGGGTTAAAACATGCAACTGCCTGCTATGTGTGGCCCAATGCTTTACTCCAAAATGGCCTGGCCTAAGTGTGTGAGCATGTCCAGTTCAGACTGTCAGTGTTCTGTTGCCTGACATTTGTCTCATGTATTCAAGTGTGTGAGCATGCCCAGTGTGACCTTTCAGTATGTTGCTGTCTGAGGTCCACTACATTTGTTGATGTATGTCACATGCATATTAACATTTGTACTGTGTGTGCTGAAAGTCAGGTTCTATTCTTACTGCAGGACTCACCTTTATGTCATAACTCAACAGGGATTATGCTGTGCTTGCAGGGGTTTTCCCTGAAATACTTTGCATAGACTTATCAACATTTCTTCATACAGGCTAAACCCCTGCACTACTGTCATGGTTTAGTGGTTCAGTACTATGACTATAGTGCACAGTATCCTCGGTTCGGGGCCCATCACTGCTTTTTATTTTCATACTGAGCAGACCAGACTGCTTACGGGCCAGTAGCGCAAATCTGCGCATGTTGGCTTTTGTTCAGCCATGCTCTACCTAGACCCCGCTTGTCCAACATTGCTCAATATTAACCATCATTGCTGGACATTGGCCAATATTACTACATTGACCACATTTGTAGTAGTTGGTGTGTGCAATTTTGTTTACATTGACTTCATGATGGTAAATGCTGTTTAGCACTGCTTTATATTGCTTAACACATGGCAATCATGCCTCAGGTGTTGATGCAGGGCTCCCTATGTCATGCAAAACTACACCCTATACATGTTTGAAAGCAGGTAGTGTCAATTAGGCATCCCTTTTACTATATGTGTGGTCAGAGAGGGTATCATTTCCAGAGTTCCTACTGAGCCAGTGTATGTGCTATGTGCCTCTTTGCCAAGGCCAAAGCATACTGGGCACACCTTCTTCTGCCTACTGGGGCAGGCTCAGGTTCCTCCTCCTCCGAGTCACACTTTGCCTGTGATGGCCTTGGCAATGGGGGGGGCTGTTGGCCCAGGCCTATGCTGGTCCTGCTGCAGCTTTTTTCGCAGGATCATATTATGTAGCATAGCACATACCATGACAATTTGGGTACATGTATTTGGGTTTTGGTACTGCAAGGCTCCACCAGATGTGTCCAGGCCCCGGAACCTGATTTGGGCAGCCCAAACACATGCGATTACATTTCGTGTTTGTGCGTGTGCCTCATTATGACGTTCCTGTTCAGGTGTGTGTGCATTTCTGATGGGTGTCATCAGCCATGGCTCCAGTGCATAGCCAGTATCCCCCATTAGGTGACCATGTGGGATGTCCCCATTGACAAATGTCTGGTACAGCTGCGTCAGATGCCAAATATGGGAATCATGGTAGCTTCCAGGGCAGCCAGCACACACATTCAGTATTATTCCCTGGGCATCACACATGACCTGGCAGTTGATGGAGGGGAAGCCCTTGCGGTTGAAGTAGACCCTACCCCACTCACCGACTGGTGCTTTGATGCATATGTGCGTGCAGTCTATTGCACCCACTACCTCAGGGTATTCTGCTATTTGCTGGAAGAGATGCATATTAATGGCCAATACCTCACAGGAATTGGGGAAATATACATGATCACCGACATGTGCTGACATATCTTCCAGGAACTGGTGCAATACCCTGGATGCTGATGCCTGTTATATCCCCATCATATCACCAGTTGGTCTCTGGAAGGTACCTGTTGCTAATATTCTTAGGCCAACACATACCTTGGGTTTTCCCCTGGGATGGGTTCCTCTCTGTTGGTTCTGTGTGTGAGGCGTGGCCTGCACAGCTCAACAATTTGCTGCAAGATGTCTCTGTCCACTCTATAGCGCTCCACTATCTCCAGCTCATGTAGCCCCTGGTAGGTAACCCTGGGCCTGTACACTCTTCTCCGTCTAATCACTGTGGGTTGTCCGGCAGCATTTGCATTTCCCCCCTCAGCATGTTGCATATGTCCTTATAACAGCAATGGCAGCCCCTAACATTTTTTCTCAGTAAGTTTTCAGTTTTCACTTCTATTAGCTTGCAGTGTTGCAGTGTCTCTTTAGAAAACATAATGGACTGTTGTTTGCAGATTTTAAGTGCTGGGCTGGGGGCTAGTGTCTGCCTGGTAATTGCCTGATTCTGATTGTTTTCACCTGCTAGCTCTGCTAGTACTCCCTGGTAACTTCCACTATTTGTGTGCTTCCTATTTTCTGTTTCCTCAGGGAGAGCGCCACAAGCGAACACCAGCAGCTTACATGCACACATGCTTACACGGGCTAAACTTGCTTTTTTCTTAAAACG
>NW_025060859.1:0-11076 GCF_019279795.1 Protopterus annectens | reverse complement strand
GTAACCAGACGTTTGATGATTAAGGATATCTTTCTGCAATTTGTACAAGCCTCTTTAGCTGGATTGGGTACCAGCTTGTATACAGCTCAGCAAGCTCCTGCCTGGTTCCCCGTGGAGTTCTACTGCAGCAGAGACAAAAGAGAGACTTTGGAGTGATTTAAGTATAATTTTTCTGCATTTTCATGCTGCCTTTAGCTAATTCTGCCTAAAATGCTGATTTTTATATAGATATATATATATAGATATATATATAGATATATATATATATATATGGTATATATATATAAATATATATATATAGATATATATATATATATATAGATATATATATATATAGATATATATATATGGCACAGATATATATATATAGATAGAGAAAGATAGATAGAGATTTGATTATATATATATATATATATATATATATATATATATATATATAGACATATATATATATATATATATATATATATATATATATATATATATAGATATATAGATATAGATATATATAGATATATATATATATATATATAGAGAGAGAGAGAGAGAGATTTAAAAAGCTTGTTTCAGCTACATATTGTACTTGTTTTACTGTCTGCACTTTAACAAAGTCGTTTTTGTGTTTAAATTACCTGTTTAACAGTTGTAGGCTACACACTCGTGTGATAGCCATTTCTGTGCATTTAAAGTTTTAGTTTTATTTTTATCCCCTTTATTTTCTGAAAAAAAAAAAAAAAATTTACTCTCCTGCCTTTCTAAGCTATAGTCCAGTTTTCAGGTTAGTGCTGAATTCAGGGTTGTGTTACAAGTTTGTTTGCCCATACCTTACTTGGATAGAAGGAAGTTACTCTGTTCACCTGTGGGAGTGGAGCTTTGAGCAGCCTATCTGTAGCTGGAGGAGTGGTTTCAGCCCAGAAATTAATAGATCTGAAGTAGTTATCGGATCCATCCTCGGATCCGAGCCGGCAGCTTTCCAAGCTAAAAGATCCGAGCTTGCAGCTCCTCCCCCTTACCCATAATACCCTGTGTGTGTGGTAGACCCATAGTTAGTTTTTGTAGTATTTAGTGGTAAATTAGTGTTTTTTTCCCTTCCCCTTACTGTGTGTGTTTGGGGGTGTGCTTGAGTGCGATGGCTGAGGGCCCCAATGCCATTTTCTCAAAATGTAATGAGTGTGGTCATAAGCTGTCACCAGAGGATGGCCACACAGTGCGTTCTCTGCCTGGGGGCAGCCCACTTAACATCGGGCTGCCAGATATGTGCAGCCTTCAACCCCCGGGCTCTGAGGGACAGGAGAAACAAGCTAATCCTGGTGGGAATTTTGCCCCTGGATTCTTCTTCCTCCTCCCCCTCAGTGGCGCCAGTCGCGGCTGCGATTGTCCAGCCTTCAGCTCCCCCTCCCCTGGCTGGGACTCAATCTCCCGCTGCTTCCCAGGGAGACGGGGACTCTTCCAGTAAAGAGAAGAGACATAGAGAGAAGGAAAGGAGAGGGATAGATACAAGAGCCATAAGCTTCGGGCAGAATCTATCCCTTTGGCTCCGCCAGCTAAATTGGCTTGTTCTCCCAGGAGGGTTACCAGGTCTTTCCCCTCTTGGCTCCGCTCTCCATGCTTCTCTCCAGAGCTGGAGGAGGAGTCCCGGTCACCCTCTAAGTAGTCTAGGCAGTCTTCCCGGCCTGCCTCGACAACTTCCAGGTCTACCAGGAGTTTGTCTGATGCTGATATGGACCAGATGATGTGTCGATTCCTGTAGGCCCAAATGCAGATGGGAGTGCTCCTGCCACACCCGCTCTGGGAGGGAGCTCGGCCCCTTTCTTTGCACCCATTGCTCCTTCTCTGATCCACTATCGGGTTTCGGGGCCATCAGATCAGAGTCATCTCTGAGGCGGGGAGTCTGTGCTAATAGTAGTTGCTACTTTGCTGCCAGCCTTATGCTCTAGTATGTCAGGTCATCTTTCAGTTCCGAGCTCTCGGGGAAGAGAGCTGAGCTTCAGATCCAGAGGGGTGAGTGTGTATTCGGCTCCATTGCTGTCTGAGCACACTTCCCTTTCAGGTCTGATCGCATCGGCTCTGACACCAGTCCTCACTTCGGAGCCGAGGGGGGCTACTCTCAGAGCCAGGGTAGAGTGGTTCGCCTTCGGCTTTCGATGTGGTGAAGAAGGTGCTGTCAGAGTTCTAGATCCCCGGTCTTGGCTATGGATTCACCCTTCACTCCCTTGCATATGGGCCTGTCTTTCATCGTCCAGCCCCATGGATCATCTGCGCCCCAGTTAGTTCCCGTACAGGAGCCCATTGATGATCCCTCCTCAGACAGCCCTGCCGAGGGAGGTCCCTCACAAACAAAAGTGTAAGAGGAGGCACTTGGACATCCCCAAGTCCCTCATGGAGGACAAGGACTTAGAGAAAGAGGAAGGTTCCCCTAGGTCACCCCCCCGTGGACATCTCCTTTGGAGACATTATGGAGATGCCGCATATCAGAGGGGGGTGGTCAGCCCAAAAACCTTCCTTGGATGAGTCTGATTATGGAGGCATTCGACGCAGGCCTGTCTACCTCTTGGGCTGACCCCCTGGTAAACTTGATTACTACCAGGGCTTGGAAGGAGCCGGACACTGTGGAGCCAATCCCTAGAAGACCAGATAAAATTCTTAGTCCCCCCCCGACAAACTGGCATGGATTAAAGGTTCCCCAGTAGATTCCATGGTGGTGGCAGCTGCCACCAAGAATGAGCTGGCACAAGAAAGTTCCTCGGTCCATCCTCCTGATAAGGAGTCTCGGATGATGGACCGTATTGGAAAGCGGATGTTTGTTTCAGCCACCTTTTCCATAAGGGCACTGAATTATCTGGCACACATCATTAGGCTCCAGCGGGATCTGATAAGAGTACACTGGGTCTCCCCAGAGTCCATGGTGGCCGAGGACAAAAGGACCTTCTTGACTAGCATGGCCACTCAAGTCAATATCTAACACTTCTATGCGGCTTCTTTCCCATGCCATGGAGGGAGCGGCTAGAGCCAGCGGACCAGGGGTTGCCTTACAGCACCACGCCTGGCTTTGCCTTTGCAGAACCCTTCAAGGCTTCCTTCGCAAATGCTTCCTTTGACGGTTCTACGCTATTCGGCAAAACCGTCTGCAACACCCTGCTCCAGAGCGAGAAAGACTGGAAGGTGCTGTCTGTCGCCCGGATCCACTTCTCTACTCAAAGGTCCTTCTCAAGGAACCAGAGAGGACAAAAGATTTGGTTCCAGAAGTCTCAGCAATCCCGTACTGCTCCGGACCCTTCATCCTTCAGAGGCAGAGGACAAGGTGGACGCCAGCCCAGAGGCAGAGGGGGGCCAAAGAATTTCCGGTCGAGAGAACTTTTCACCAACCCACACAGCAGCCCTGAGGGGTTGCCTGGCTGTCCCTCTCTGGAGGCAGTTGGGGGGGCATTATTCGGAGCATCTAGCAAGTTGGGAGTCTATTACTACAGAGAGCTGGGTGCTCCGAATAATATCCAGAGGTTACTCTATTCCCTACCTAAATCTTCCCCTGCTAACAGAGCTCCTCCCCAATGTCCCACCACCCAGAGGGAGGCAGCGGCTTCAAAAATAAAGTTACTAGAAAAAAGGGCCATCCAGCATGTCTCCCCACAGCAATCCGGGTTGGGCATTTACTCCCAGGTTCTTTTTGGTGCCAGAAAAGATGGGGGACTTAAGGCCAATTCTTGACCTGTCAACTCTGAACCTGTTCATTGCCAAAGAGAAATTCCAGATGGTCACTCTACAATCTATTCTCCCCCTTCTGCAGGAGAATGACTGGATGTGCTCCACAGACGTCAAGGATGCATACTACCACATTCTCATGGACAGACTATCCAGGAGGTTTCTCCGCTTTCAGCTAGGGGCCAGTCATTTTCAGTTCAGGGTTCTTCCATTCGGCCTCACTACAGCCCCCAGGGTGTTCACCAAGGTCATGGCAGTTGTATCAGCCCACCTGAGACTTCAGGGAATCCAGGTCTTTCCGTACCTAGATGACTGGCCCCTCACCACCCCCACCAGGCATCTACTCTGCTCTGCCAGAGATTATTCTTTATCATTGGGGTAACATCGAGGCATTACCATAAATTTCAAGAAGTCGTCTCTTCATCCTGTGCAAGTTCTGGATGTCATAGTGGCCAGGATAAACACTCTTCAGTCCAAGGCCTTTCTGACAGCGGACAGGTTATGCACCTTGTCACTCCATATAATAGAGCTTCTACAGTCCCCAGCCCTGACCGCAGAATTAGTCATGAGAGTCCTAGGATCCATGGCGGCAGCCATCAGCCTTTCACCTCTTGCATGGTTGCACATGAGTCCTTCAATGGACTCTTCATTTCCAATGGCCTCCTCCTGCACCCATTGGATTCACAGATTCCCCTAAGCAGGATTTGCAGGATCTCCCTTTTGTGGCTCCATTCCAAAAAGCTTCGGGAAGGGAGACAGTTCGTGATGCCTCAACCCCAAACCACGCTGACCACGGACACTTCTCGCCTCTGGTGGAGGGGGGGGCATTGCATGGGCAGAACCGTCCAAGGCACGTGGACCCCTGTAGAGACCATTCTGCATATCAATGTCCTGGAGATGAGGGCAGTGTTTTTAGCATTGCAAGCCCTTCAAGATCTTTTTCCTCTGGGGACTATTGCAATTCAGACAGACAACATGGCAGTAGTCTGGTACATCAACAAACAGGGAGGAACCAGGTCTTACCCTCTTTGTCGAGAGGCTATGGGAGTTTGGGAATGGGCGATTTTCCACCAACCGCTTTCTGATAGTGACGCACATTCAGGGTCGGCCCAACATTTTAGCGGACAAGCTGAGTCATTCTATCCTCACACCTTACGAGTGGTCTCTAAACCCCTTGGTAGCGAATCAGATATTCCTCAGATGGAGTCAGCCTTGCTGCGATCTCTTCTCGTCTCCTTCAAACGAAAAATGCAGCAAATTTTTCGCTCTAATTCCCCCACCAGGGGAAGAGTCCCAGAAACTCTCTGGTTCATGCTTGGCCTCCCAGTCTTCTTTATGCTTATCCTCTTCTGCTAATGATGAAATTTCTGCAGAAAGCTCATCGGTTGGGATTAAGATAATCCTCATAGCCCCATTCTGGCCTCGCAAGATCTGGTTCCCTTACCTGCGGTCTTGCATCGTAGCTCCTCCTTGGGTCTTGGATCCCATTCCAGATCTGATCTCTCATCCTGCGGGATTGCAAACTCCGAACCTGGATGACCTCAAGCTCACGGCTTGGTTGATCCAGTTCCACTAGTGGCCAGGACTCCCGGTATCTCATCTCCTGTAAAATCTCTTGGTAGCGGCTCATAAACCTTCTACCAGGAAGATCTACAAGAGTAAATGGAAGCGTTTTTTCCATCTGGGCCAAACATAGGGATTTGGACCCTTTTACTGCTCCCATTCCAACTGTTCTTGAATTCCTGTCCCATATTTTCCACCAAGGAGCCAGTGCTTCTACGGTTAAGATTCAGATGGCTGCTATTTCTCATTTCCACATCGGGGACAGCCTTAATCCCTTAGCATCTGCTAAGATATGCAAAACCTTTTTGAAAGGCACCTTTCTGTTAAGACCTCAGGTCAAGAATGCGGTTCCCCCCATGTGACTTAACCTTAGTTCTTCAGGCGCTAACTGGTCCACCCTTTGAACCAGCAGCTTCCGTTGAGTTAAAATTCTTATCTTGGAAAACTGCCTTCCTGATTGCAATTACTTCAGCCAGAAGGGTATCTGAACTTCAAGCCCTTTGTACAAAACCCCTGTTCCTGGTCTTCCATAAGGACAGAGTGTCTCTCAGGACTAATCCTTCATTCTTGCCTAAGGTAACCTCTGAGACCAATATCAATCAAACCATCAATTTGCCTGTTTTATTCCCCAACTTTCAGAACAAAGGGGAATACAGATCACAATTGTCTGTGCACATCCAACAAGTGCAATTTTACTTGCACAGGACAGCCACTTCTTGCAAATCGGAGCAGCTTTTTGTGTGTTTCGCTAAGCTGTCCTTAGGCAAGCCTATTACGAAAGTTACCTTAGCTAGATGGATATCCCACTGCATCTTGCACACCTATACAGCTTCCGGTCAGCCTGAACCCTTGGGGGTTCATGCTCACTCTAGCCATTTTATGGCTACTTCTGCAGCATTTTGGTTGAGTTCCCCTAGATGACATCTGCTCAGCGGTTACTTGGTCCTCTTTTCATACCTTCATTTCTCATTATAAGCTGGATCTGATATCCAGAGGTAGGGTAGCCTTTGGCTCCGCAGTGCTCCGGAATATTCTTCCTTGAGGACCGCCCAGGGTTTTGGTAGATGGGGTCTCTGTCCCACAGGTTGCTGATCAAATGAAGTTAACTACTTCAGATAAAGAAGTTATGTACTCACCATAATGTTCCATCTGAGTAGGTAACTTCATTTGTCAGCAACCGACCCCCCTCCTGTTTCATGGTTATTTTCATGACAGAAGGTTTCCTTCTGTCATGCATCATGTTAGTATTTCTCTTTAGTGTCTGTTTTTTGGTAGATAATTTGGCAAACTCGATCTGAGGACTGGAAGGAGGTAGCAGGGTATTATGGGTAAGGGGGAGGGGCTGAGAGCTCAGATCTTTTAGCTTGGAAAGCTGTCAGCTCAGATCAGAGGATGGATCTGATACCCACAGGTTGCTGACAAATGAAGTTACCTACTCAGATGGAACGTTATGGTGAGTACATAACTTCTTTTTTATTGGCCATTTTGGGCTAATTTCTATCTTTCATTTCCCTGCTATAAAACCTGCATTGGTGCAGTTTTGCGTGCTGGTTGTCTAGGGTATAACTATTCCTGACTTCACAAAGTCTCCTTCAATTTTTCCCTTGGAACTTAGACAAACTTTCAACTTAAGCACTCAGACCATTCACTTCACAGCCCGGCACTTGCTTAAAACTACTAGCAAGCACTAATAAACCTTGGCACTAGACCCCCCCATACTGTAAAGGACAAGGCTCTCTATTCGACCTTCATGTCCAAAGGTCAGTTTCAGGTGTGCTCTCTGGTCCAACTGGTGAATCTGGGCATTTTGAGGCAATGTTACAACCACCTCATGTCCACAGACAACCCTCTCCTCCTACCACCAAACACTATTACATGTGAGCGATGCAATTATACTGCCAAACTGGAGGCTAAGCTCTCAACCCATGACTGGACCAGACAGTCAAGAGGAGAAGGGAATTGCTTGCATCACACCACCAGTCTTTCATAGACCTATGAAACCAGCACTGGCAAAAAAACACACATAAATACATGAAAACATACTCGAAGGCTCTAATTAAAAAATCTGCAAAAGCAGCAGAGACCTCCAAAGCAGACATCCAAGCAACCTCCACCCCCCCCCAAACACAAACCATATACTTCACAAAACCAGTGTGCCATGCAATCACAGCCCTTAAAGTAAAATAACATACCCAACACACTAGTAATAGGGGATTCTATAGTCAGGCACACTGATTCCCTACTCAATAGGCTGAACAAGGAGAAGGTTACTGTTGGCTGCTTGTCGGGTGCTAGTATCCGCCACAATACAAGCACTCAAGTCACTCCAGAACAAGTACAAATATGGCTGTCTTTATCCATGTTTGTGTGAATGACCCGAGCCGTACCTCACTGGACTACATGGAGGAGCGCTCATGATCATGTAGCCCTGCCCAGTATGACCCTGACCCTGAGTAGCATCCTCCCCTCACCAAGAAAGAAACCATGGTATAAAGAAAAATTATCAATATCAACAATTGGCTAAGCTTCTGGTGTCATTCAAAGGGGATCCATTGTCTGTCAGCCTGTGATGACATGCTCGAGGCACACTGCTTTGCTAGAAATGACTTGCACCTGTCACCCTTAAGCTTTCGAATACTGGCCAAGACTCTTGCCACCCCCATAGTGCCTTTTTTTAGACAGGGCTCAAAAGACAAACCTACCACCATAAATAGCACAAGTAACAAAAAAACTGAGGGTAATGCTACTCAACGCCAGAAGTCTAAACCTCAAAATGCACGTACTCAAGGCACTCAATATGGAGGAAATCGATATATGTGCAGTAACAGAAATCTGGTTTATGGCTTCAGAGAGCATCCCAGCACTACCAGGTTACAACTCGTACCATACATTTCGGCCACAAAACCAGGACTGAAATACAAAAGGCGGGCATATCCATATTTTATCAAGGATAGCCATACCTCCAGGTTAGTGGCACAGCACAATGCTTCAGAAATCATCCACATGCAACAAACAATGTGCAAAACTGCAATTCAAATTGTAACTTGCTACAGATCACCCACAATGTCCCAGGACCCCATCCTGCATTTCTGGAAACACTGGGAAACTTAAAGGTCGTACCAAACACCCTGATATTGGGTGATTTCAATTACCCAAACATTAACTGGGAGAACTACTAAAGTACTAACGCCCTTGCCCAACATTTCCTAGAATTTATAAACTCAAACGCCCTGGATCAACTGGTCAACACCCCCACCAGAGGTAACATATTTGACCTGGTCATCGCCAGCATGGGCGACTGGTGTTCCACACCAGAGGTCAGTCCCTCGCTGGTTAGATCTGACCATAAACAAATCACTCTGGATATCCACATTCCACCCCTACCCCTGGTCAAAAACCACCGTGAAAAACTTTTCAAAAACAAACTTCATGTTAAGACTGCGGTGGAAAGTTTCAAAGCCTCCATGCTAAAGGTAATGCTATCCAAGCTGCGGAATCCTTTACTAAAGCGCTCTACAGACACCTAAAAGAATGCATGGATCATGCTATCCCAAGCAAAACCAGGACTTACTCCTCCAAGAAAAGGAAACCCAGTCTGGTGGACCCCTGCCATAAATGAGCTATACAATAGAAGGAGGAAACTAGTACAGAAAAGTTAAATCCCAAGAAGGGAAGAGATCCCTGATCAGCATTAGCAAGAAACTGCAATCCCTCAAAATCATCCAAGGCTAGCTTCGAAAGAAAAATTGCCAAAGACTCCAAAGATAACCAAGGCATTCTTTTAGCTATGTCAAGAATCTAAGTGGCAATTCTCAGATCTGCTCAGAGTTAGTGCAGAATGGCACAAAATACACTGAACCGACAGATATCACGAACATCCTGGCAGACATATACAGTGCAATCTTCACCCCTCTCTCACCCCCAAAAGGGCCCATAACCATACCATGGGAATGTAGTGCCCCTGAAATCAGACACTCTGGTTACAACAGCCCTCTCCAAAGCCAAAAATGCAGCATCAATGGGACTAGATGGTGTTCCAGGCTGTGTCCTACATGAGCTCCAAGATGAACTAACCCCTCACCTAAACACACTTTTCAAACTCGGCCTGTCCACAGGCTATGTGCCAATAGAGTGGTGCACAGCAACTGTTATTCTGCTCCACAAAGGTGGAGCCACAATAGACCCTGGAGCCACAACAGACCCTGGGAACTATCGCCCTATAAGCCTGACTAGCTTGGTGTGCAAGGCTATGGAGCGCATCATCATGGATCTCATTAACAGATATTGGGGAACCTCCAAAGACTGTACCCTACCCAGTTCTGCTTTAAGGGCAGAGCATGCCTCCTAAACCTGGTGGACTTCTTTGAGACTTACCAAGGCTATAGACTAAGGAAAGGTGGTCCACACAGCCTACTTAGACCTCTCAAAGGCCTTTGACCCCATTCAAGTAATGGACAAGCTCACCAGCTTGAAAATAAACCCCTACGTCACAAGATGGGTTGCCATCTGGCTCACTGACAGAACCCACATGGTAAGAGTTGCGGGAGCTAGATCTGACTCAACCAGTTACACCATGGCCTCAAGCTAAATACCAAAAAGTGCATAGTCATCCCCTTTGGAAAAACAAAGTACCCACTAACTACCACATGGGTGGTAGTCCCCTAAATACGGAATACTTTGTGATCTGGGGACCCAAGTAGATAGTAACCCCTCCTTTGATAATCACATTGACAAAATGGTTAGAAAATCCTATGTGGCCCTCCTAATCACAAAAGGGTTTGCATCCAGATCAGAGGTAATTGTGCCCCTCTACACATCACTCATCAGACCCATCCTAGAGTACAATGCCCCATTTGGCATGTACCTTACAAGACACCTGCAACAGCTGGAAAGACCACAGAAGTACCTAACCGAGAGGATCATTGTCCTCAAACAGATGCCCTATACAGCTCGACTGAACTCCAGCTGTACTCTTGCATACTGCCTACTCAGAGGAGATCTCTGTCTGACATACAAGGCCATCTCCAACCGAGAATTGATGGACATGCTCCACCTAATGAAAACCATATCCCTTCGAGCCACATGCTCTAGGGATCTATACCTCACCACACCAATAAATAAGACATGCTGGAGGGATAGATTCCTGTCCCAGAGACTTCCCATGTTCTGGAACAAGATTCCAATCTACATTGGGCAGCGCTCCTTGCTAACCCTCTTCAAGAGAAACCTTGAGTGGATGGGAAACAAAGTTTACCCCAGGGATCACTTCAATGGCTCTGCTGGACAGAGGCACAGGGAACTAATCTAAGGGGGTGGTGAAAGTCAACACATTTCAGCTAGGCTTATAAATGCCTTCGGGCAGATAGCCTAGTACCTACTTATAAACCTATACTTTCTTACTGGGTATAGCACCCACAACCCTCCTGGACATAGGCAGTCATTAATAAAGTTAATCCTGAGTATTGACTAGAGTATCTGTAGTATTGCATTGGGATGAAATGGCTAGGCTTGAAATTACCTCCGGGTTGACCGCCTAGTAATATCATATGATGATTCTGAGTTTGGGTTCCACTGCTGAAGAGTGCGTGCAGTAACAAACAAAACTATGGGTGGGTCACTAGATAACTCAGGCTGGGCAAGACAGTCTTAAGGAAAGACTAAAGAACAGGGGAAGAAAACAAATTACCCTAGGAGGTATTTGGCTTAAAATCAGAAACTTAATACAAATGTTTTTCATAGCACCGAAAACATTGATACTTTCAACAGCAAAACAATGATTGTGCTTGCTCCCCTTAACATATTGAATATGAAAAT
>NW_025060858.1:0-4797 GCF_019279795.1 Protopterus annectens | reverse complement strand
TTTCTCTCGCTGTTGGCTGGTTCCTGGCTGTTGATGAGATGACTCCTCTCCCTGGAATTTTTTTTGGATCTTTCTATAAAAGGGACTTAATTTTTACTTATTGTTCCTGTTGCTGATCGCTAAGGAATGGTGACTTTTTTCATATTTTTGGGTCTTTTATAATATCTGCAGTCCCTTGTTTAATAACTTTACGCTTTTGCAAAAAGTAAAGTGTTAACTTGGGCTAAACCAGAGAATATATTTGGTCGTTCAAAAAATTTCAAACTATCTTTGGAAGGATTATTTTTTGCCTATCATCAACTTTTGTTGAATAATTGTTACAGTTGTTGACACTTGGGGATTTTGCAGAAACCCCATTTGAGAACTATATTTGGTCTACTAGCTTCAGTGAAGAGCATCAGAACCTTATTCTTTTGGCAGGATTGGCCCTTTTTGTGTGAAACATTTTTGGAAGGGGGTTTTGTTTTGGACTCAATATTTGTATACTACGATTCCTCTTTTGGAATTATTTAAGGGAACTTTTGTAGGAAGCCATCAGCAATTATACTGGGCCTATACCTTCATCGAAGAGCATTAGAACGCTTATATTTTGGCAGTATGGGCGTTTTGTCTGTGAGGGTGCATTGCTAAACGGGTTTCTGCTTGGACTTTTCTTGTGGATGGGGACAGCCTTGTTCCAGCTTATATGGTTGCAAATATCAGCCATTAATGTGACTTGGACTATAATCTTATATGATGGTGTCCTTTTTATGTGGAACCAATGTTTAAATGTGAGTTTATATTACACAGTTTTTAGATAGAATATTAGCCCTATTGAGTTACCTAATTACTTATAATCACTTTGATTCTTGGAATTAAAATTTGTATTTTCTTGGGATTTTTAGAAAATTTCTTTATGTCGATTATATTTCTGTCATACTTTTTTATAAGATTCAGATTATAAGCATATGCAAAGCCCTTTTCTGGTACTAATTAAGTCCTTTTTTTGGACTTATGCTTATGGTATATGTAATATTATTTTTTAACATGTATCTATGACTATATGTAATGAGGTCTTGTTTTGTTACTAAGTGCATTATTATGGTCTTTATGAGCATGTTACATACTTTATGGTTTTGATACTGATATATGCATATTCGCATTGGTGATTTTTTCTTACATTGAACTAGTTAATGGACTCGGATATTATATGGGTTCATGGAACAACAACATACTTCTACTGCAATAAGGAAATTTATACAACCTATTATTGCATCTATGCCTGATATAATCTTATGAAACATATAAGGGTCATTGGACATCTTCTGTTTGCCACTATACATATAGATATTGTGATTATAAGTATATGAATGTTTGACTTATATGATCTGGTGTTGTAATTTGTTCTCGGACTACAGTCATCTTTATTGTGGTCATCGGAGCCATACATATAGACACTTTAAATATTTATCATCATCATCTTTTGTATATTTTTGGGTGGGGACTAATCACATATTATAGTTTGCTTATAATTATACATTTCCAACTCATAGATTCTATAAGATCAAGAAAGTACAGATTGGTTTTTTTCACTTTTGAATTATTTTCATATGTATAATTTGTAACTTATTAATATGTTCATTAATATATGGCATATTCTTAATATGTTAAGTTACTTTAAAATTTTTTAGTTTTACTTCAGTGTAAATAACCATTGTACTATGTTTGCAGTCTATTGAATGCTGTGATATTATATTTTATTAACATTAGTGATTAGTGAACCACATACTTGGTTCAAGTCACATTCTGATGGGATTTTGTTGTAACTATACTGTTTTGTATTTTTAAAGGTTTATACCTATAGTAGTTTGATGTTTCTAGATCAACCTAGGAGATATGTAAGAGCATTACATCAGTGTACAGTTGGTTGGTGACTCCATTCACTTGTTGTCTGCTATACAATACAATTGGACGATATATGAAACTGGGTTTATGATTGGATTATATTATTTACATCTAAATTTATAAGTAGACCTTCATCACTTATTTCTTGATCCTTGAATCTATCAGATCCCTACATTGGGCCACTCCCTTGGATAACCGCTCAACACATAGAATTTTAATATGGATTTAGACCAAATACTACATGGGTTGTGTGCTGATAGGGAAGACATAGCCATTTTTGGCTTGGAGGATATCCCAAGCAACAACCCAAGTAAAAACAACCCTAATAGTGAAGGGGGTTGTGATTTGGCATTCCGTAGGTTAGATAAGGGCCTTAGGGGCCTTAGAGCTAATATTTGGCACTTGAGGTTGTTCAAGGCCTATTTTCATAAAGGTTTGGCCCTGAGAGGCCTTTGTATTAAGCTACGTCCTCTTGTAGGCAGATGTGAACAGAGGCTAACAGAGGAATGGGATGATGCCCTGAGGAAGGGTTCCATGGTATTTGTTAAAATTTTATTGGATTATTATGAGAGAACAGTGGATCTCTTGCTCAAGGAGGTACAAGATCTAAGTATGGAGTGCCAAAAATATAAAGCCAGTACTAAATACCCTAGTTGTGTTGAGCGGTTGTCTAAGGAACTGACGACCTATGATAATATGGTGAAAGAAAGAAAACTTAAAAAATTCTCTAGGGATACACATGATTATGAGAGAGGTCAACCCTTTCAAGTTCAAAGAAGTGTACGATTCAAGGATTTGGGATCTGGGGTGAATGGAGGAAGATCTAAGAAAAGACCTAGGTCTATTCTGAAACAACATGACTTAAGTTATACCAGCACATCAGGAGAGGAGTCATCTTACACTGACAGTGAGGGAGGTACCAGTGTCCAATCACCATTAAAAAAGAAAACTCAATCAAAGTTCCCTTTAGACATGTTGGGAAATCCCGAGGGGGGAGGAAACATAAGAGTAGACATGAACACAGATTCCATGACAGGGCTAGTCCAGGCATTGCTGAACAAATAGTTGAACCATTTGATAATGTCTTAAACCTGTCAGACCATACACTTACAAAAGAACAACATTGTATTCTTAATAAAGGATTGGGTTTTGTCCCCAGCTTTTTCTCTGACCATTATTTGGTATCGGTTGATGTGTTAGAATTTTGTAGAAAGTTGAACTTAAAAATTTTTTTCAATGATCAGAACAACTCTTCTACTCAAAGATCTACTGATTTTATTTTTAAAAAATCAACATTTCAACCTCCTATGAATAAGAACGTAGGGATCTTTCAACAAGCAGTACTGAGGGACTTGCATTTCCCACATTTTGATACCAATATAGCTCATGATAATATCACCTCTTTGGAGAGACAAGCTCTCTCAGAATTGAGACAAAATCAGAAAATTGTAATTATTCAAGCGGACAAAGGGGGTGCAGTGGTTGTTTTGAACACTGATTATTATGTACAGGAAGGATTGAGACAATTGTCAGATACCCAGTGCTACATGCACATGGGGATAGATCCGACTCCTAGGTTTAAACAAGACATTGATTTATTTATCCAAGAGGCTGTACAAGAAGGAATCATCTCACAAAAGACTGCTCAACATCTCCAAGTTAGTGATCCACAAAAACAGATTCTGTACTTGCTACCTAAAATCCACAAATCTATTACTGCTCCCCCTGGGAGACCTATTGTGTCTGGACATGGATCCCTTACAGAACCTTTATCGGTTTTCCTAACATCATACCTTAAGCCATTACTGCCCATGGTTAGGGCTCGTATACAGGATACAACAGAATTTCTCAACATTATTGTTGACACACAACTAGATCCAGAATGGATAATGTGTACCTTAGATGTGAAATCTTTGTATACAAGTATCCCCCATTGGGCTGGTCTACAGGCGTTAGATTATTGGCTTCAAAGATCTGACCTCTATCCACCAGGATTTAATACCCTATTAGTATGTATGTCCGAGCATGTCCTCAATAAGAATGTTTTTTTCTTTCAGGGTGATTGTTATTGGCAACTTAGAGGTACAGCCATGGGGGCCTCTTTTGCCCCAATATATGCCGACCTCTTTATGGCATACCTGGAGGAATGTCTTATATATGATCCCCTGCATAACATTTATTTAGAGGAGATGGATATTTGGAGACGCTATCTTGATGATTGCTGGATGGTGTGCGGATGTAGATTATTTGATGGAATTTGTGGAACATCTGAACAGCAATATTTGGGGTATTGAATTCTCAGTAACATATCATAAGTTAACCATTGACTTTCTGGATGTTACGGTATATCGTAATGAGGACAATACCCTAAATACAAAAATACATAGGAAATATCCACAGTTTAACACGTTACTTCATTCCTCAAGCATGCACCCACGTCACACCATCCGCAACATTCCAAAATCACAATATTTACGTATTAAACGTATTAATTCATCTCCGGCAGATTATGAAGACGCTAAACAGGATTTAAACAGGAGATTTTTGGATAGAGGTTATCCATATAGGGACATTTCTAGAGCAAGGGTGTGGACAGATCAACAAGAGAGATCGGATCTTTTACAATATCAAAAGAAGGATAGTGTTAGGGAAGATACCATTAGATTCATTACTACCTTTGGGAAAAATCACCAACTTATCAGAAATGTGTTGAACAATAATTGGAACATACTTATGGCCAATGATCATCTTCGTCATATACTGACTGAACAATGTTCCATTTCCTACAGGAGGGGCAAAACTTTGGGTATGTTATTTTCCCACTATAAATATCGGGATAGTGGGGGTGCAACACATAGACAACTTACTATCACTGGGATGAGCTTTTGGGGGCCTTCCTTGTGGCATGTTTCC
>NW_025060857.1:0-5771 GCF_019279795.1 Protopterus annectens | reverse complement strand
TGGAAACCAGCACCTCTATATGCAAAGCAATCCCTCAACTACTGAGCTACATCCACTCGCAAAATTTCTTTGAAATTCCCTGACTAGGAATCAAACCCAGACCTTGTCAGTGAGAGCACCAAATCCTTGGCCCAGTAGACCATTAATTATCTCAAAATGCTTTTGTAGATTTTGAACCCACAGTTACTCAGCTTCACTCTGCACTGCCACTTTGCCTTAGCCAGTTGAGCTAATGGTTAATCTTTTCTTACTGTCTATACTAGATTCTTGCCTTCTTTTGGTATGTATAAGGTTTTGTCCATTCCTGCTATCATTTTCCTGCAAGACCTCTGCATTTTTCTGACTGTATTGGTCTGACTTTCTCCCTGGCCACTTCCCATGTGTTTGCCTTGCAAGTATTGCTTTCTACTTAGCCAGCCAGGATCTGTCTTTATACTTATCACTTGTCACTGCTCTTTGCATATATGCTTCCATCCTGGCTTTCTCCTTCTCCCTTTCATGGCTGCATATTCTACCCCTCCTTACTCTGTGCCACCTCATTTACATGTGCTCTTATGACATCCTCTCCCAATGTTTGTCATTTGCCTCCCTATAGCTTTTCACATATTCTGTCAGCAGACCTCCCATAGCCTGGTAATTTCCAGTTCTGCTCTAGCCTTTCATACCTGACTAGACAGTTAACTGACATCTGTAGCTCCCACATTCTCCTGCAGACCCTACAGCCCTTCCTATCGCCAAACAGCTACTGTAGATCCTGAACACTTGACATGTCTTGGTAGAAATAGAGGTTAAAGCTATAGATATTGCATTATTTGCAGATAGTGGAAGAGAAGACATGAAAGGGAAGGTGACTGAAGTTTTTCTGTTTGTGTCTTTTGTTGACAGGGTTAATCTGTTTAAGGGAAGCCCTTCTCACTATGAACTTATAATGCTTGCTAGTACAAGCAGATAGTAGGATGGGCTTATAAATGCAAATAGACATAAGGGTTGGACCGTTCAAGAGCCACTAGGCTTAAGGACCGAACTAGGAAAGGTCAGGCATGGTTAGTCAAAAATTCAGATTAATCTTTCCTTACAGCTGTTGAAATTAAACCTTGACCCATTTTCCATTTTAAAAGCAGTTTCTCAGTTTCTTCCATAGTTTGGAAACAGTCGGCTTCAACTTGAAGAAAATATGAATGTTTCCTTCTTTGCTATAACCAAGAACTGTTAAAATTCCAAGAAAAACGCATGTAAAGTAATATTGCCAAGAAAGGGGGAGGAAAAGTGAATGAACTATAAAGCAAAACCCTGCCTTACCCTCACATTTCACTTGCCCCATACCCTCTTGAATGCCTGTGTGGATTCCTTGCTCCATAACCCATTCTAGTACACCATTTCATGGTCCACAGTACACCAGTGTATTGAAGTACTTTTCAAAATGTGGGGAGCAGTTAGCTCCCACAGTCTGATGGTTTGAGCTACCCTTTCCGAATGTCTTGTTCGCAATAACCCTTCACAATTTTCTGATCTTGCTGACCAGTGTCCTGTCCTTCTCATTTCTTATTTTTAGTGAGAAACACTACAGTATCTCAGTCCCTGGGTGTTTAAGTTCATTATCACTGCTTCAACAGCCTTACGGCTATATGGGTTTTATCCTGCCTAGGATACAGTAACCAACCAGATTCGCAAAGGTTTGGTTACATCCCATACCTACAAGTCTGACTGCTGCTGATTGGCTATCCCTTGGAGGGAAGTAGAGTATAGACAAATTCAGTACTTTCTTGACACCTTGAAAGGAAGCAGCTGTTGAGGCTTCAAGCTTCATTCCTGGCAGATTAAGCCTCACAAGGGGAACCCTTCCACACAGAAAATATTGCTTATTTAAGAAAACATCTATTATATTTTCTCGCTAAAAGTGATATTTTCCCTTTTAAGAAATCCAGAATTTTTGGTACAATATCCAAGGTTTCCTGTCAGGGACCATTGGAACTAATTATTTTGGTAATATATACTGATTTTGAACAGTTTGGGTATATTTATAGGATCAAGGAGTGTTTTTCTGGGCAGAATATATTTAATAGTTGGGTACACTTTGTGGCAACTTAACTTGCTATATTTTCTGCCAGTGCACTTCTGTGAAGAGTTAATTTCAGACAGGGATTTTTGTGTACTGTTTGTGGCTTTTCCTTTGAAAGGAGACACTGTGGGAAAGTTTGTGTTCTTCTGAATATGTGTCTGACAGCTTTCCTTTCAATCAACTTTTTCCAGCAGCACTTATCTTTAATCAGGCTTTTTCCTCTGCTACAGCATGGATGTTTCTTCCTGTCGTGGGCTTTTCTCCCACTGTACCCAAGAAAAAAAAAATACTTTAAAAAGCCTTTGCCACCAATAACAGGCTCAGGTAGTGCTCGGCTGTTAGTGAGCGACTGCAGTTGCCAACCCCTGTTCCTCAGGCCACTTGCTTGCTTCTCTGGGTTCCTCTAGTGTAGTATCTTTAGCCACTCTAGACTCTAGGATCAGACACATTGTACATTTGTTCCAGTATCCAGTCTAGGTATGGGACAGCCATCATCTTTGGGAGTTTGTGACACTCCGGAAAGTTTTTTTTTTTTCTGGGTTGCTGAGGAAGGAAACTGCTTACCAGGGGTAAAGTGCCATCTGTCAGTAGTTTTCCAGGGTGGTCCCTGAAAAAAAATGTAGACCTTGCTCATCTGAAGACATTGCATCTGTCCTTAATTTTCTTATCATAGCCAGGCACTTACTACATTTTTTCTTAGGCTATTTCCAGGGTGAAGTGTTTTTGTGCAATAAAAATTTGCATTTAATTTAATTCCCCCCACCAGGTCACAGAAATCCTTGCCATTTTTAATATGAGACACAATTCCAGGTAAATATACTTTTTCAACTGATGGTCCAAACAAATGCCAGCATTCTGCAGGAATGACCCTTCGAACAATCAGGCATTCACTTGTTGCCACAAAAAAATTCCCTGTGGGTTATTCAAAACACTTGTGAATTTTGGGAATGACAAAAAAAATGGCATCCCTGGGGTTTCTCACATACAACTCTTAACATCCATGGGGCAGAAAAATCCAAATCTCTCACCTCTTTCAAGAAATTCTAATAAACCATTTTTCATAGGCTGTTTCCAGGGTGAAGTGTGTTTTGTGGCAACAAGTGAATGCCCCCCAGAACTGAGGAGAATAACTATTGATATATTAGAAGTGGATGCACCTCATTCTATACCCATCCTTCCTATTTTGCCAGCCTTGGAGGGTGTGTTTAATGCTGTCTGTAATAACCCCGATTCAACATTCAGTGTCCCCCCCTTATTTATACTTTATAAAGTCTAACAATTTTTTGTTTTCTCATCTTTGATCAGACCTATCTGGCATTTCTACCCTTTTTCTGCTGAAAACAGATTCTTGTTTTCTCACCTTGTCAGACCCAGCTGCCATTTCACCCTCTTCACCAGTTGGAGACTGACTTTTAGTAAGTCAGTGTTAATCCTTTCTTGTAGATAAAGAAGTATTGGACATATTTGGTAAGATTTCTTTCCACTTTAGCATACTTGATTCTTAACTGTTCTTAGTTGTGTAGACATTTTGAGGTCTCATGCCACACATCAGAGGATAGATCCTTCTGAATCCTATCATTTTTAACCTGTCTCAAGTATCAAAACATGCTCTGAACAAGATTGTTTAATTACTATAACTTTTGGTGTGGATATGTTTGTACTTGTTAAAAATTAAACAAATGTTTGAGAAAAAGTGTGTGTGATTGGACAGATGCTTGGTCTATGGCCCCTGTTACTGCTACAGTTTTGAGAGCGTATACCCAGGTAGATAACCAAAAGCTTGCTGATGAAGTAAAGTCTGAAATTTTAAGTTCTGCTTTATATAAGATTTTGTTTGGCCAGACTGGCACTCGGGTCCTCAAACAAGCTGAAAAGGGGAAATTTGGGGAGGTAGTTTTAAGATTTTTCAAGTCTCCATTGCATATCTCCCAGATACACTTCTCCCTTTTAAGAGACAAGCAATCTATCTCTTTGCAGACAGGGCACAAGAGAGATTACAGGAGGAGGGTCTTTCCAAAAAAAAGTTATAATACTTCAGAATGACTATGCCAGCATTCTGTCACTCTACCATGCTACACCTCTGTCTGTCCCGGAACCTGCCACTGTACATTCCCTTTGGCAACAGAGTGTATCAGACTATTGGGTGCTAAAAGTGGTTCAGGAGGGTTACAGTTAGCAGTGAATGCAAGTACCTCCTTTCAGGGAAATTCCTTCCCAACCTCTGAACCAGACTTTTTTCCTCTGGTTCTTCAAACACTTGTTTGTCCCTAGGAGTTATAGAATCAGTGCCTGTAGGTCAGAGCGAAAGGGTGTCTATACCAGAATGTTTCTGGTTCCAAAGAAAGTGCTTTCACCGAACCAGTTCTATACCTTTCCTTTCTTAACCTGTTTCTAAAATTAACAATATTCAAAAATCCTTACATTTCAGAGCCTGTTACTAGATCCCTCTTTTTAGTTTTATGGTAACGTTAGATCTAAAAGATACTTATGTCCCCATAACCACAGGCGTCAAGACATTTCTTAGATTCTGTGTCTGGGTCCCATCGTCTGTCCACTGCATTGCCCTTCAGGTCATCTACAGTTCCAAGGATGTTTACAGAGTGCCTAGTTCCATTGATAGCTTGTTGCAGATTGCAAAGCATCCACATATTTCATTATTTAGAATGACTTGCATGTCTTTGCAGAGTCTTTTGTCAAGAGCCTTTAACATGAGGTTCCAGATAAATGTGCAAAAATCCTCCTTGACACTGTCACACACAATTGTTTGTGGGCTGCCGTAACTATCTTAAAACAGAAAAGGTGTATTTTTATCTGGAAACTTTACAGAGCTTCTCAAGTCTCGACTTCTGCAAAGGAGCATCTGAGGATTAATGTGGTCTCTGACTCTTATGATTTCTCTCACCAGGTTGCACATAAGAAAATGTCAGTGGCTTTAAAAAAAAATTAATCCCAACAATTTTCATCCTTTGGAATTTCAGATTTCATTATTTTTGCAAAAGGAACTGCACTAGTGGAAACACCAAATATCTCTACGTCCAGGTCTCCCTTTTGTCCCTCTTATTCCAAGTCATTCTGTAAGCAGATTTTCTGGGAGTAAAGGTGCATGGCTTGTAGAGACCGAGCAAAGCAAATAAATGTTAGAGATGTTGGCTATGATCCATGCCTTGAAATATCTTCATCTGTGATCCCTGGAACCTCTTCAGATGATTTACATAAAATGCTACAGTGATGTGATATGTCAACAAACAAGGAGCATCAGGTCTTGCCCACAATGTATCTCATGTTCTATCAGAGCAAAATGTAGTGTAGACAAGCTGAGGACCAGGACAAGCCTCACAAATGGAAATTGAATGAGTGAAGCTCTTCAGGAATTGATCCAGTTTAGGGAACACCTCAAGTAGATCTGTTCATCTAGTTTCAAAACAGCCAACTAAACATTTTGCAAAAGGACTCCTTGCTGGCAGGCCTGGAAAATTAATGCATTCTCATCCTTTGTGGGTGTTCCTTTATGCATTTTCACCCCTTTCCACTGATATCCAAGGTAATTGTGAATATTCAGGGCTCTCCAGAAATCATTGACACTTTTTTTCCCAGGCAACATTGCTTGTTTGTGTTTCACTGTTGTAGTCCTAACTTGTGGGATTTCTTAAGCCATTGGCTGGCAACAGAGAAAATTGTCCTCGAGCTGAGCAGACCAAACCACATCACTATG
>NW_025060856.1:0-5223 GCF_019279795.1 Protopterus annectens | reverse complement strand
CACACTGTTTGGGACCCAATGCAAGCCTCACCACGGGGTACATATCAAGCTAATGCATGAAAAAATATGTCATCCATTGCAATGAATGTGAAGTACAGTTACAGTATTACCAGTAACCCACCCTAGTCGTTGATGCCATACCCCTACCTAACATATGTGCACAGTTGTTAATATAGCTGGCATACTGCTGTAACAGAGTATACATGTTGCTAGGTACACACGCAAACCCTGCAACACACATGTGATTGCGGACATGGTACAGGCATCATTACACACACATCAGACATTCATGCAACACACAAATGTATGCTGGCACAGATGTGCATTTCCTGTGTACCTTACAGTAATGTGTGCCCCTACTTACAGATACCTATGCCTGAGGTATGTAATCTGTGCAGACTACAGGAAACACACAAGACAGTGTTACCAGGGAATGTGAACATACACCATACTGTGCTGTTTAGGCCTACAGCTTCAGGTAGTACAACAGTTCAAATGTCAGCTGGATTCACCAGCAGTACCACTTACTGAGCATACATGTATTGCTTCAGCCTACATGGGACACCACAGTCATACACAAGGAACTACATCACAACATATGCCATCCTACTATGTCTGCATCCCAATAACTACACATCTTTCTCTGGCCTCACACCTAGGGCACAAACGACCATGGCAGAAACAGCCTCACACTAAGCTATCACACCATTACAGACCTTGCACACATTCACTGTCACACTCATTCCACCTCACATAGCAGGATTGCACTGAGTACATGTGTGTGTGCATTGTGTCATAGGTAGGTAATACACTATTGGCCCTAGGGCCTACAGCAGCCTAATATGCTACCCTGGCCTTTGACACAAAAGTAATTTGATTTCACTTGCTCCTGTCAACTGGATACACAGAGGTGATTCCCAGGGTGTGTTACCTACCCCCGACAATCATCGGGGGTATGTATGACATCTGCTACTGAGGAGCCTTGTTTGTTAATGCTGGGTGGTTTACTCCAGAGTATGGCATATTTGAATGGAGCCTATCCCTCCAGATGTGCTGTTTAGTGAGGTGGTTGGGATTAGGACCTAGGCCGTGTTGCCGGTGGGATTGTGAGGTGTTGACATGGTGGTTGTCTGACTGCTATGGGTGTGACATACCTCTGTATGTTGGGCAGAGGTAACCTCTGGGTGGCGGTATGAAACCCACTGTAGCTGTGGTTATGTGAGTCAGTCTGCATAGGGTATGTGTTTGAGTGCAGTATTATTCTTTGTAAGGTATGTCTGTGGCCTTTCCACTTGCTGTAGTTGTCATGTGAGGTACATACCACATGGGGCATTGTGATGAGTACGGGGGAACACTGACCTATTTTCCAACATGACACACTTGTGATGACAAGTACCCCAGACAGATTACAAGACTAGTGTGGCACTGTGAATATAAAGGGAGGCTACTGTCCACCTGTGTCCCATGTTCCCCTTTTGACACCCTCAGTGTTAGTCAGCCAACAACCTATCTGGTAGTTAGTGGGTAAAGTGTTTGGAATGGGGTATGGCACTGCAGTATCAACACTGGTGTTCAGTCCATGCCTTGGTCACCAGGCACCTGTTGCAGCCCGACCCGTGTCTCCCTCTCTCACTATATATATATATATATATATATATATATATATATATATATATATATATCATATATATCCATATATATCTGTATATATCTATATATCTCTATATAAATCTATATATGTATATATCTATATATCTATATATATCTATATATGTATATATCTATATATCTACATATCTATATATTTTATATGTGTTTTTTATATATATATATATATATATATATATATATATATATATGTATATATATATTTGTTATATATATATATATATATATATATATATATATATATATATACATATATATATAGACATATATATATATATATATATATATATATATATATATATATATACACATACTTGTAAACATCCATTGCTGTACATATAAAGCAATATAGGCAGATATACTGCCCACCTTTCATTGTAGGAATATCAATTATGAAACAGTTGTGCGACATACAATTATGTAATAATATTGCACAGTGTTGTGCAGAATGCATTTGCTGTCCTCAGGCCGTATAGCTTTAGCAGACCTCACTGGCTGTAACTCAGTCCCACAGCATTTAACCACCACATGACATATACCTGCACTGCTTTCTGTTTTCAATGCCACACACTACAACCTACATAGATATGTGCACATAGCAACCTTCAACTACATATATATGTCCAGCCTTCACTAACAGTTGCAGTATGTCACTTGCCCTATGCACATCTGCATATACATATAGATACGGACTGCTACCACATATGGAGGGTTCACAGTATGTACAGTACCCTTCAGACACATCATTCGGATGCCAGCAAATACATCTCTGTTACATACCTTACCTTTGTATTTCTCACCTCTGTCTGTTGTACCTGTTGATGTGTTTTTTGTTTTCTTTTTTTTTTCTTTGTTGTCTCCAACCGCCTCTGTTTGTTTGTCTGTCTGTCTCTGTGTCTGTCTATCTGTCTGTCTGTCTGTTTTCTCCAGTTGCTGCAATGATATTATTGCATGTGTGGACAGCAAGTACAGGCTGCTTGTAGGTATCTGCACATGTGCATGTGATGGCCTCTGCCCAATTGGTGTCCACCATTTAGTAATTGCATGCAGCCTTTCTGTGTGGTAATTCAGTTCTCACTGTGATTTCAGGACACTGCTATAAAATGATAGGTTAGGTAGGCATAGGCCTTTCAGTTTTGCAAGGTGGGGACTATGCTTGTTTTCTGTGGCACTGTTTGTCAGTCAGAAGGATGGTATATGTCTCATATCTGAAGCTGGGTTGTAGCCAGTGAAATGCATGTTGTACTGAAACCTGACTGTTGTTTCTTCTAGTACACTCTTCTCAGTGTGTAAGTTTACTCACACCTCCTAATGCTAACACTGGATACATGGGAGTATGTACTTTCTTTTGGAATTAGGGAATTAACTGGCATACAACTGAAGTTATTGCAATCTATTCCTATGGCTTTCCTATTTTCCCTTTACATTCACTCCTTGTAATGCATGTTATATTTCTTTCAGCACCAAATTATTGCACATCTACTGTGGCTTAGTGGTACATCATGCAGACTGGTGAGTCCAAGGTGTGGGGTTTGAGACTGACAAGTATTTTATTTTGCTGCTGAACAGTACAAGGGCCTTGGCATACAGAGTGACTAATGCACTTTTAAGCTGGTTTGCCTGGGTTTGTGTGACGCATAGCAATACTTAGCTAAGCGCACACATGTGCACACTCGCGCACCCCCACTTACTACTGCTTAAAAGTGCTTACTCCCGCTAACCCCCACGCTAATTTCTTTGAAAGAAAAGAAAATGGGGAGATAGTAAAGTGGTGAAAAAGGGGGCACAAAGAGGGAAAGACAGTAGGGAAACCAGCTGGGATGTGCAGGAAGGGTGTAGAGAAGGCCCATAGCTGCCCATTTCTTTACCTGCAACAGCTGTGCATATGTTCGTAATTTGGTGTGAAATTTGCAACCTTCCACCCCTGAGAGAGGGGTGAGGACAACAGAGTATGTTGTAGTGCCAATTATAATTATCAGTTTACATGTCCAGCGGACATGTGTGCGAAATGGGCAGCTATGTATGGGGCGTAATTTTTTTGTGGGAACAGATTGCCCTTTTTTTTATTTTTTTTTTCAGGTGAGAGTGGAATGTGAGGTAGGGGATGTAGGTATATTTGGGGAGGTAGGTTGGGGAGGTAAACAGACAAGACAAACAAGACGCATACAGGGGCGGTATTTGACACATGGGGTGGGTGAACACAATTGACGGGGAAGGTTGTTTGGAAATCGCAAGCCCATGAGCCCACAGATGGTAACAGTGGAACTGAAATCCCTACCAATGGGCAGTCACCACTGCACCTTCACAGCCCCAAAGGTGGCTGTGCTGGGGGCTGAGCAGGACGGGCAGGCTCACCGGAGAGACGCACCACTCTTGCCTTGAGCTGGCATAGGGGATCAGCGACTGAACGCTGGATCTCCCTACGCACCACAGCCTGGACCCTTCAAAGGGTGACAGGTGGCCCTTCTCCACCCATGCTTGCATGGGGGGGGGCAAGCCCCATCCCCTGCAGCACTTCCACTCGAAGGTGGCACAGGACCAACGGAGGAGAGGAGCCCGGGCTGGGCATCAGAGGGTGGTGCCAGGTGCACTCGCCAACTGAGGAGGGACAGGTGGGTCCGCTGGGACCAGCCCTTTCCCATACGTTCCGTGATTAGGTCTGTTTATTTACAACATAAACAACAGCATTCCAGATTAGTTGTAACAGCATGCAGTAATATTCCCATTAACCCAATGCACCAATGTTCCAACAGTTCAACAGCAAGCATAACACATGCATATATTGAATGACAGTGGATATTCCAACAGCATGCAGGGATGTTTGGTAGCAACAGGCCACCATGAACGTAGTGTTTGAACGGGGCACATGCATCAACATGAATGCAAATATTTATAAAAGAATAGGACATATGTCCCAAAAAATATTTAAGATTACACATAACCTTTGAGGTGTGGAATTGCATGGTTTATGCACAAACAGTAGGGTGTAGTAAAGGACCTCAGTTAACATGTTATAATTACTTTTACTCTACACTACATTCCTAGTGACTGCAACTGTATATTCCCTACATGTATTATTACATTTGCCACCACACATTAGGTTGTGTAATGGGTTTGGCTAGTTCAATATATACTTGACCTATATCTGACGTACTAACTGTCCAAGATGCAGATGTTACTGCTACATATTTCATGATTGCTTTTATATTTCTTTATCTACATTGGATGTTTTCACGACATTTTCACTTCAATTTGTACAGAACCCTGATTTATGGAAGCACACTCACATTTCTGGGGAACATATTAGCATGCTACTCATGTGCAAGATTTACTTATGCATGCCAGCCAGTAACTGACTGTTGAGGACTGTATATATGCTTCACAGCTACTAGCACTTCCAACACCCACTTTAGATGGGACTGCAGAACTCTGGGTTACCAGCACTTTTTAAAACAGTACTATTTGTATAATGCAAGAGTACAACAACAATTCAAACTACGTGACACACACACACACTCTGGGTTTTAAACCTTTCTTACTAACCAAATTTTAAAA
>NW_025060855.1:0-5270 GCF_019279795.1 Protopterus annectens | reverse complement strand
CAAGGAAGGAGTCTGTTGACTTGTCAGGTAATAAATCCTGATCAAGCGGCATCTTTAGTGTAGGAAAAAACGAGGAGTGAATGTTCTTATCACTTTGAGGAGCGCATATAGTTAGGCAATCCGCCGACAGTGCTTGTGTAACAGTAACCGACCCACCTATTGCTGACCCACCTATTGCTGAAGAAGACGAGGTGTCTATAAAAACATTGGTCTGTGCACCTACCTTAACTGGGCAAGACCTCTTGTCCAAGGAAGATATCGTGTCCTCATATATGATATCTTCCAGAACCAACTCCTCTGGACAAGGATCAATTGGACAAGGATCAATTGACGTGAACCTCTGGTCCAGTTTAGATATCTGTGTCAACCAATCCTTTCGAGTTGCCCAGTCTTTTGGGTCCTTGCTGAAGTCAGAAAATTTTGAGGAGTCCAACTGTAGAGCTTGATGGAAACCATCGCTAGAGGGAGAAAACAGTGCCCTCTGGTTTGAACTGTGCCTTTCCATAGTGGACTTAACTGCTGATGAAAAAGGCGCTAAAGTAGAAGGCGCCGAAGTAGAAGGCACCAAAATAGGGTGGCAGGCTGTGGATGAAGGCGCCAAAATAGGGTGGTCAGCTGTTGATGAAACAGGCGCCAAAGTTGAGGAAGGCGCCAAAGTAGTAGGATCAGTATGTGGCAAAATGGGCGCTAAAGTAGAAATAGGATTGTGGAGTGTGGAAGGCACAGGCGTGACTATGTGATTTATAGATGTATTGACTTTAAATGAATCCAAATTAGTAAGTTCAGTACGCATAAAGGAATCTGTCATAGAATAGTGCTGTACCGTACTCGAAGGGAACTGTGTGATGGAATTGTGTCGTACAGTAGAGGAAGGTAACTCTGTACTTATAAAAATTGAATTGTCTCGTACAGCACATGAAGGCAAATTTATTTTTTCTGGTATTCCTGTTATGTAGTCCCGTTCAGCTTTCAAACCAGTCTGTTCAGCTTTCAAACCAGTCTGGGTTGTAGTAAAATTGGAATCCAACGTAGATGTAGTAGAAGTAAAAAATAACTTGGGGAGATGTTCAGAAGCTTCTGTACGCGCTAGAACTGACAAATCCACATTGCGCGCCAAAATAGTTAACCCTTCAGTGTGGTGATGTCTCGACCCTTCAGCGTGGTTATGTCTTGACCGAGAAGAAATCTGGTTAGATAAATTAAAGAAATCTTGTCCATCCTGACTAAAGTCATATTCATCTTGGCTAAATAAAGAGGGAGAAAATGAACCCTCATTATTTGGAGACCCTGCTAAAGCGCTTGAAAGTTCAACATTTTTGGTAGCAGCGCTTGAAAGTTCAACGCTTGTGGTAGCAGTCGGTAAATCAATTGTACAGCACAAATTGTCCATGTCACTTATATCAGTACGTGGAGCAGTTGTAGTGCATAGACAGACTTTGTTAGGAATCACCTTAGACTTCTGAGTTAGTTCTCCACTTGGAGAACAACTGCAAATGTTAGAATTGCAATTAAAAGTCACATTTGAATCGTTAGGATTGTCATTAAAAGTCACATTTGAATCATTAGTTTGCAGATCACGTTGGCGTACCTGTAGTTCAGTAGCGAGACCGGCATGGGAAGTGTGCGCACAGCCGGCAAATTTAAGCTGAGGAAACGTTACTGGTTGCTTAACATTCTGTTTGTAAAAGCACCCACCTTGATCAGAACGCGCGAAACTGTTGTCAAGCTGATCACTCTCCGCGATAGCATCAGTAAACTGGTCTTTCTCCGTGGTACATTTAGTAAACTGGTCTTTCTCCGTGGTAACATTAATAAAATCTTCTTTCTTCTCCATGTTAGCACTAAAATGGTCTTCCAAACCCAATTGTGACGAGAAGCAGGCATTGTTCATATTGCGTTGCTGAACACATCGTTGTTCCTTACCCACATCAGACTGAGAAGGAGACAAATGTAGAAAGCCAGATGGCATAGAAGTAGCGGAAGCTTCAGATTCTTGTGCTAAGGCAATGGTATCAATTCTTGCCGAGGGTTGAGTAGACATGATCACTTTAGTAAAACCGATCAATTAATAAAAAACGGAGACTGTTATATACACTGAAAAACCGTTGTACTTATAAGAAGACTTGGAAGTATATTCAGAAATAACTTCTTTGCTAAAATGCAGTAAATAAAATAAGCCAAACACAAAACAAAAGGCAATAAAAGAAATGAACCCTCATTGTAGATTAAGCTTTCGTCCCTTTAATGTATAGGAACTTCTTCAGAATAAAAAACTCCAGCTTCCAACAGCTTATAAACAGTAATTCCAACCAATAAGAAACAATTATATTATCCAATAGGAAACTCTAACCAGAAACATGTGGATATGCATATACATAAGAGAGTTAAATTAAGAAGGCTCTAAATATTCATAAAGTTGATGTTAAAACCTGATGAGCATCTAAATATTCATGAAGTTGAAATTAATAATAATGATGATGGACATGGTGTGTTAAAGGCACAACACCTGTGTAAAACAAAGAACACACTTGCAAAAACTGTTGCTATCCACAAAAATGGGAAGCGATTTCTCAACTCAAGTATTTACTTAAGGTGATGCTTGTTCAACTAACACAACCATGTGTCAAGTATTTACTTAAGGTGATGCTTGTTCAACTAACACAACCATGTGGATATAGATAAGCAAATACATAAAGGAAATGCATCCATGTAACTGCCTATTAAACTGAAAACCATCTAAAGTAATAAACTGAATATGATGTACAATAAATATCAGATAAGATAATACATCTTAAAATAGTAACCCGAATATCAAGCAAAATAAGTGAAATAAGTATCATGTAAGCTAGGATAAATATCATGTAAGCTAAATAGTGGGCTCAGAACTAGCTACTTAGCTGAAACACACATCTGTACCAATAAACAAGTGAATGATCATTGTAACCATTTCAAAACACATTTGAGATTCAGTGTTTCATTGAGACCCGGGTAAGTATCAGCTTCTAACAAAAGTTGCCACTTCAATTCAAGGACTTGCAGCAAACCATCTGCATCCCCAAAGAAATTCTCCACTTGTTCCAAAACCAGGAATTTGCACATAGAGAAATTGCTGCAAGATATACTATGTTTCCCTAAGGCATTGGAGGTATCTTTAGCTCTAATGGCGGCATTATGCTCTTTAACTCTGTCGCTTAATTTCCTGGTGGTTTTCCCAATGTAAAAACTCGAGCAGGATGAACAAATGGCTGCATACACTACCATTGAACTATTGCAATTAAAAGCTTTTTTGAATCTAACTGGAACTGTACAATGAGCAAAACAGTAGACGTCCCCTAAGAACATGTATGGACATTGCGTGTCAGAATTTAGGCCTACATGAGGCCTCCATCATACCCCCAGCACAAATTTCTACACTTAATTTGAAAGATGCTGCACAACTTCAACAAGGACAAACTCCCATGCCTCCTTACATGTTAAGAGACAATTCAGCCTCTTCACATGTAGCCTCTTCCCATGTAGAGTCGGATGCAGGTACATTCCAGGCTTCCTCGCCATGTACCTCTGCGACCGCACACACTTCCTCCACACTCCCAGTACATCCAACTTCAGTGACCACACATAACTTGTTCGTGCCCTCAGTTTCAGCTCAGTGTAACAATGCGACCACATCCAATGATGAATTAATGTACTTTCTTCAACAACATGAGTCGTTCAATCCTTTTCTCACTTCTCAGGTTTCCCCTTGTTTGGTTAACCCTGACACTTTAGGCAATAATAGAAGGGCTAAAGAACTGTCAGAGTGCAAACCACTGATTTTTAGATTGGAAAGATTGTTAATGATTTTCAAAAGCATTGAACTGGACAATCTCTATTTAAATGCATGTTTATCTTTACACATAGTACCCAAAGGTTTACGTATTGGTAGGTTCCCAAATAGAACTACGGCAAATTCCCCATTACATCAGGATCTTTCCAAGTTATATAATGAAACCGGCTTGTCTTCTCTTAAAATTATTTCGCAAGACAATTCTAGCAAACTCATTGATCTTAGGTCAGACATTGAGTCTCTTAACTCCTCTATCCTTCAACATCCCCAGTTCATGTTCGTCAAACCACTGTATGATTCTATTTCAGCCAAACTTTCTAGACATGTGGCCACCATTGTTGCCAAAAAGAAGCAGAAATTGGAAAGGGATATTTTTCAATATAAGTCTAATTTGGCTTATCCTGTTAAAGATTTCCTCCAGGACCACCACCCTTCACAGTTTAATTCTCGTAACCCAGTTCATCCTAATAATTTTTCTTTGTTTGCAAACAGAGGGCGCCTACGTGTTGACCAGCCACGTTTTGATCAGAGAGGTAGGGGACGCCGGTCCACAACCAAGTATTTTTGTGGTGACTCCTTCTCTAAGGTTAATAAGTTCACCAGGACTTTTCCTGTTTTTAGAGGAGGGTTCCGGGGCACTAGATCACGGTTGGTTGACAGGGCTCCAGTCAGGGATCACTGTCTGCCAATTACTACCGGGGCTCCTGCTCCTCCTAATTCTTGGTTCATGTCCAGCCCGAATCCTCCTTCTTTTTGCAACACCAGTTCCCCTTTATCTCAGGTCATTTCCCGTGAGTCTTCGGTTGGTTCTTTCTCCAACAGTTTCCCCTCTGCTGTGGTGGGCCACTGCCCTCGGGCTTCCTCTTCAGCCACTTCTGTTTCTTCTTCCTCAGTTCTTTCCAGCCACTTGCCTGACTTCAATGGCCTCAAATCCACAGATGTTGTCCGGGATTTTCCTCCTCCAAGTCGTCTTGTGTCCTGCTTGTCTTCTCCGATCCCTTCTTTAATTCCCATATCCTCCAAATCACCTTTGCCAGTATTGTCCCCTATTCCTTCATGCTCGTTCCAGGGTCCTCCTTCCTCTTCTCTTCACACCAGGTCCTCTTCATTTCAAGGGATTCCGTCTTCTTCGTTGGCCGGATTTCATAATCCCACAAACACATGCAGATCCTCTTCGGACCGGTCTTTTCAGACCACCCCAGTTGTTGGGCAAGGAGACCAGGGGCACAAAAATGCACAAGAACGACAAAGGACTCAGTCTTCCTTTAGTATCGGAAGTTCTACTCCGACAGATACACAAAGACATTTTTTAGACCGATCCTTTCAGACAACCCCAGTGTCCAGACAGGGAGACAGACAGAGAGACCAGGTGCACAAAAATACACAGGAAGTTCAAATTCCTTTTCCCTCGGAGGTCAATTTCCCCACCATGGCCAACCAAAAT
>NW_025060854.1:0-4972 GCF_019279795.1 Protopterus annectens | reverse complement strand
TTGGCAGGCATAAATGGTTTTCATCATGGCAGCACATGTCTGCTATGAGCATGGGTATTGCTTAATTGGAGATTAAGTTTTGATTCCTTATCTTTTGGTGAGGAACTTTTGGGTTTATTCTAGAGTCGGGTGAGATACTCCCAATGGGATTTCTCGATAGGTCGATGGAAAGGAACAATGCCTCCAGATCGGATGTAATCCTTTTGATAGTGGCATGTAGAAGTCTTTCTAACCACTTTAGCAATGTGAGTGTCAAAGAAAGGCCACTATCAACCTGGGTCCCCAGGTCCCTGATAACCTCTTCTATGCTTAGTGGATTGCCGCCTATATGGTAGCTTGGGGTTACCTTGTTTTCCCAAGGGTATGACTATACATTTTTGGCGTTTAACTTCAGGCCATGGCTCTGGCACCAGCTATCTGTTTCCGTGAGTCCCTTCTGAAGGATATCCGTGTCCGATGTACTTTCCACTATGGCTCCAGTTTGCAGTCATCTGCAAACTTTGTCAAAAGTCCTCCCATGTTGGCCTGTACTTCTGAGAAGTAGATGAACAATAGGGGCCAAGGACCGACCCTGTGGGACACCACTTGTGACCGCTTGGAGTCTGACATAGCGCAGCAACTCTAACCCTGTGGGTTCTGTCCTTAAGCCAGTTTGCAACCCATCTTGTGACATATGGGTTTACATTTAAGCTGGTAAGTTTTCTACAATACCTGAGTGGGGTATTGTGTGAAGGCATAGCAAGGTAATGGCTGTATGGACTGCTTTCTCTCATCAATGGCCTTGGTGACTGTTTAGAAGTCGACCAAGTTCAAAAGCATGATCTGCCCTTGAGAGCCAAACTGGGTCGGGTCCCATGTCTGCAAGTCCTATATCTTTGTTTATGAGCTCCATTATGATCCTCTCCATAGCTTTGCAGACTAGACTTGTTAAGCTTAGGGGTGGTAATTCCAGGGTCCATAGAGGCACTGCCTTTGTGGAGTGGGACCACATTTGCTGGACATATATACCTGTTATCCTCCCAGTGAATGTCCTGCCACAGGTGCCAGTGGTGAGGATTGAGGCTCCTTTATTACTGGTCCAGTGGAGGTCATCACAACCCTATTTAAGCATAACTTAAAAAAGTGGATGGGTAATTGGTGATGGGCAATTGTAGAAAGTCCTTGATTTTGTCTCATATTTCATGTCTGTCCATCATAATATTTTGATTTTCTGGTAAATCACTGAGCACTACTATCAACCAATAATGCAAGACATTAGAATTTCATACTTATTGTTCAGAAAAATGCCCGTTGATGCAAAACCTTTTGTTCTATTAATATTTAAGTGACTTGAACTAATATTTAACAATTGTCCCTTATTTCAGGCCTTTGTTCCCCCATTATTTTTGACTTTGCCCAAAAATCTTGAGGAAAGAAGTTATGCCTTTGCTATGTATGTTGGTAAACCTTAGAATGTTCTCTCTTCTGCACTGGGAATACATTCTGAAAATGGTCCTTCAGAAAAGACTTTAAGAATATATAGCCACATAATCAGGTAGCTTTGCAATTGTGTTGTCACCTAAACCTCAGTAGGGCATTTAATCAGGCCACAAGAAGTCCATTATCTCTGTATAACCTTCCTCTCATAGTATCTCTTGCTCTTTCTAAATACAGGAGTATTACACAAAGGCATTTAAATGACCTTCCATTTGTTTATTTTGTTTGGTTACTCATCGACAATATCGTGACTGCCAAAGGGTCAAGACCATGTTGCTGCATCCTCACTATAGAGAATACCAAATACCAACAAATATGAAAATCAAATCAAAATATTCCTCTTGTTTATATGTTATCTCTTGGTATTAGACTGCATAGAATTGCTTTTATCTAACATTCAGAATCATGTCACTGTATATGCTTATCTCCTACTTTCTCCTATGCCATATCACCACCGCACCCCCAATGTAACACTGCAGGTCCAGGTCCACCCACTGTCATTGCCTTCTGTAGCAGTATTATATTATAGCAATAACTGATGACGCCGGTGTGTAGAGCAGTGAAGATTTCACCCACAGTTGCGAAGCTTAACTGCGAGGTGCCCAAGTGATTGCAACAAAAGCCAACCATGGTAAATCTTTAAATATACCACAACACGAGTCGGTTATTGATATTATATAATGACGTTATTTAAGGAAAAATACTTACTTTTCTTAACAATGTCTTTGTATAGTGCCTTCAAGCAGTTCTTCCGCTCGGTATCCTGGGGCTTTTTCGATGTACTAAGTACGCATATGGGACCTGTGTTTCTGCACTTATGCAGTACATCAGGTGCTGTGCAAAGGAAGCAATGGAGAAAGGAAGATTCTGTTTTTTTTTTTATTTATTCAAAAAGAAAAAAGAAACCAGGAGACTTTTTAACATTTGGGAGAATCTGGACAGACATTGAAAATAAAAGGATAATCAGGTTCATTTTAGTTTTGCAGAACATACTTGATTTATCTTCTTTATTTTTCTTCAACCATCTCCTCATTCATTTGAGGTTCTTCATTTGTACCTCTAAAAAAAGAAAGACAAGTAAAAAATATAAGATATACTAATGGAAAGTCCAGGCGCATCAACCTTTTCCATTGGTATATTCTCAGATTTTTTCAAAGGGCATATGGCTGACCAATCAGCATGTTCATTTTCAAATGTTAATAGGTTCATAGGTAGTGGTACTCAGGCTATCTGCCCAAGGACCCAAGTGCTTCCAGCTAACAAAGTTCCCGCTTACGCCACCCAAAAGTTAATTTCCTGTGCTCTGTCGAGCAGAGGGACAGAAGGATCCCGGTGTATTTCCTATTCTATCTTGACGAGTGCTAATGAGGAACTTTGCTTGACACATAGATAGGTGCTTGTTCTAGAGTATATATGTCTCTTGGACAGGAATCTATTCCTTCAGCATGTTCTGTTTATTGTGTGACAATGTTTAGGTCCCTAGATCGTGTAGCTCAGACGGATTGGATTTTTGGTGTAGCATGTCCAACAGCTCTGTTTAATATAGCTTTATATGTTAGGCAGAGATCTCTCGGAGTAGGTGATATGCTACAGAGAAAGCTGTTTTTTGAGAAGGTCAGCGTAGGGCATCTGTTTGAAGCCAGTAACTTCTCGTGAGGTAATTTCTGCACCTTTCCAGTTGCTGCAGATGTCTTGTTAGGTACATTCCAAAAGGGCTGTACTCTTGTTAATGGGTCTAATGAGTGATGAGTAGAGGGAACAATGACCTCTTTTTTTCCTGGATGAGAACCCTAGAAGGAGGTGTACATAGAAGGATTTCCTGACTACTGTGGCGATGTGATTATCAAAAGAGAGACTACTGTCCCACTTGGGTCCCAAGGTCTCTTATCAACACATACGATGTTAAGTAGACTGCTGTTTTGTAGTTCATGGGTACAGAGTTTTTTACCAAAGGGATGACAATGCACTTTTGGCATTGAGCGAGTGCCTGGCAACAGGCATCTGTCTCAGTAAGGCCTTTCTCTGCAGGATGGCCCACATCATTTGGGGCTCGATTGGCTCCTAGTTTGCAGTCATCTGTGAATCCTGAATAGCCAGAGGCCTTCTGTGTTAGCCTGTACTTTAGAGAAGTAGATGCCAAACAGGAGAGTCCCAGGAATGACCTTGTGGTACTCAATTTGGTCACTAGTTTGAAGTCAGATTTTGAGTTCGCAACTTACACTATGGGTTCTGTCAGTGAATAGCTGGCAACCATCTGACGAGGGATTTATACCTAGTTTATGGAGTCGAACTCTAATACAGAATAGAAGAAAGCCTGGGCAAGGTCAAGATAGGCTGTGTGAACCATCTACCCTCATCTATGGCTTTGTGACTGCCTCAAAGAAGTCGATCAGATTCGTAAGGATCTGCCTTCACAATCCCAAACTGGGTGGGGTCCAGAGTTTGGAGGTTACCAATGTCTTTGTTTATGAGTTCCATGATGATAAGTTCCATGGCCTTGCAAACCAGGCTTGTCAGGTTAATAGGGCGATAGTTCCCAGGATCAGTGGTGGCCCCTCAGGAGTGGATAACCGTTGCCGTGCCATTCAGTGGCACAAAGCCTGATGTGAGACTATGATTGAACATCATGGTAGCCAGTGGGGAGCCAGTTTAGTTCTGAAGTTCATGTAAATGCAGCCCGGATTTTGCCCAGTCCCATGGATGCTGTGTTTTTGTTTTAAAGAGTGCAGCTTTTACCTGTATAGATGCATTACAACCATTCCTGTGTAGAAAGGGGCCCTTTAGGTGAGTAGTTAGCACTGACCCTATCTTTCCAGGATGTTAGTACATTGTTGGTTTCTGTAATTTCGCCATTGTGTTGTAAATCATAACAGAGCTGGTGTTACTTCAGACTTGACATACCTATAGAATGCTTGTAGGTTGCTCTAGAATCAGTGGCAATTTTGTTTTTGTAGCTAGCTTTGGAGGATCTTATAAGGGATCTCAGCTTTATTGAGGCTGACCAGAGAGCCTCCACCATGGATTTTACTTTTGCAACAGTTTCTTCCTTCTGTTGTAGAGTTTGTTTATGGCAGGGGACCACCAGATTGGCTTCCTTTTTGGGAGGACAGCATCTGGTTCTGTTAGGATAAAGATTATCCATGCACTGCAAGTGCTTATAGAGTGCTTTTGTGTAGGATTCAGCAGTTGTAACTGTATTGTCCATCTGCATGGGTGTCATGAAGTTCACCACTTCTGTCTTAAGAAGCATGAAGTTGGCTATGGATAAATGTTTTACCATGGTTTCCTTAATGGTGGGTGGGGGCGGGATGCAGATATCTAGGGTGATTAGCTTATGGTCGGATCTGACCAACGAGGAGTTGATTTCAGGTGTGAAACACCAGTCACTCATGTTGATAATGACTAGGTCTAGGATATTGTTACCCCTGGTGGGGGTATGGATAAGTTGATCCAGGGCATTGGAATTTATGAATTCCAGAAAGCGTTGACAAGGAGT
>NW_025060853.1:0-5035 GCF_019279795.1 Protopterus annectens | reverse complement strand
TTGGGTTTGGACCATGCACTTAGTCCCTCGTGTGGTTTTTGGTTTGTTCCTGTTGTTGCTGCTTCTTTCACGCTGGGGACGCCTGGTTGCAGGCTACATCGCTTATCAGCTCCTCAAACCTGGCTTTGGCTATATCGTTGGCAATTTTTGGTTACATTGCTGAAGACATCATATGTAGTCTACTACATTCCAACTCTTTTGGATTATTTGGAATAACTTTTCGTTATACAGGGTTCTCAATTGGTGTTACATTCTGGGCCTACCTCTTGCACTACACTATTGTATACAGGTTTGGTCTACGTATTTGGATCTAGATGTCTGCTGTGGTCCACATTTGGTCTAATTCCAGACTTTTATAACATTTTTCTTAAGACTTGGGGCATTTCTTACGAATATCACTCCTAACAGGTACTGTGCTGATACCAATTACTTTTGACTTTGGCGTATATGTTCTGCTTTTCGTGCAGGCTTACTATATTTGATTTTACCATCATTCGGATTATTCCTGGCACTATACCACTATTTGGAACATTATTCTGAGTCTTGATATCGTAGGCGCTATAAAAGATATAAATCCACTTCTTGTGGACTACAATTTATGGACAGATTCATCGTGCTTTGGACTTTATGTAGTTAATTAATATTTTTGATCCCTAATAGACAGTGTATGCCTTACATTTTGATTTATATCATGTATTTGTTTAATTCTTGTTTATTTAAGGGACACTGTTCTGTTTTCTGACTATTTAGCAATTACAGCATGCTAAATATGTTAGTAATAATTTTGGTCTTAACTATGTTGATTTACTATGATTAATACACAATTTAAAGGGTTCAACCTTATTTAAAATAGCTGTTCTAGCTAACATTAGTCTTAAACTCAGTGCCACTTAATTTTGTTATGGTCTATTGGATAGGTCAATATTTTCCCATCTGTATCCTATTGCTTATAGTATATGACTGCTTTGTGATTCATAAGAAGCAATATTTTGTTAGCCATTGTGATTTTCACATAAATTTGGCTGTCTTTTATACATTTAGGATTTTTCTTGGTTTGCAGATATATTCATATAGATTATTTAGGAATATGATAACAATTGACCATTAAGGTTATGTATATTGAATTATGCTTATAATAATTCAGATTTTCCATCTCAATTTATCCAATTGATATCATATAAGTTGTCCATTCTAGTTCTGACCCAAATACTTGCTGTTTAAGATTACCCATTGGGTTTATATATCTTATTACAACTATTGATTCATGTGTGATTTTGCACTGTAGTTAAGCTATTTGTGGATATATACACATTCAATATAAACAACTGGCTCACTATCTGTATATATATATTTTTCATCTATTTTTCTTCAGTCCATATTCTTATTTTGGTTGAACAAAATAAGGGAGTTATCTCCAACCCTATATATTTTCAAGAACGAGGGTTTAGTGATATGTCCTTTATGGTGGCAAAAGGAATGGTCAGCTCCCCTTAAAAATTTCCCGACCAAATAATTTTGTTTTTTCAATTTATTTATCCTTTATGTTAGCAGAGAAGGTCGGCTATCAGAAGGTTATACTGAATTGACTCACCACTGATTGTAAGGGACATTTAGACAAACCTTTATTGTTTGTTATCAAGCTTAAGGTTTAACATATGGACATTTAAAATCTTATATACAGTGTGTGGTTGTTTGAGTTGTTGTATCAGACATAAATAACCTTGACAGTTATTATATTGGGCTTGCTCAGTGCTTCTTCATACATTTCAATAAGAATAGATATTTTAGTTCACAGCAATAGTCTTTTTGGGTCAAGAACGGATTGTGACATATATTTAGTATGGATTTGAGTGGAATTTTGCAAGGACTTTCAGCTGATAAGGATAACCTTGATGCTTTTGGTTTTAATACCAATAATTTACATAACCCAACTAATAGTGCAGTTGATGCTAGACAGAGATGTGGGTCCGTTTTTCAAAAACTAAACAGAAATATGAAGTCCCTAAGATCAAACATCTGGCACTTGAAATTATTCAAGGCCTACAAACTTAAAGATATTACACCAAGGGGTCTTAGGATTCGTCTTCAACCTCTGGTATCAAGTGTTGATACCCAGTTGTCACAGGATTGGGCTTCAGCTCAACATCAGGCTTCAATGCTTTTTGTTGACACCCTAGCTAGTTACTATGAGAGAACTATTGAATCTCAAATAGCAGAAATTCAAACATTTTGTTTGGAAGCTCAAGTATTTGCAACTGAAGTTTTTTTCCAGGAACATATTTCTGATTTAGCCAAAGACTTAGCCAGTTTAGAACAACAATTGATGAAGAGGAAAATACACAAATTTAATAGGGATTTAGCTGATTATGACAAAGGTAAACCTTTTGTTACATCCAAGAATGTTAGGTTTACTGACAGAACTAACAAAAATAATAAAGGCAGGAAAAGACCAAGATCTATATTGAGAAGGACAGAATCCACACTTAGTGGCACATCAGAGGATGAGACCTCATCTGTTACATATTATGATGTCCCTTCACGCCAGGTGTCCCCAGCTGCTAAGAGAAAGCAGCCGGTCCCTTTACACAAGACACGGGAGGGAGGAAGCACAGAAATAGATATAGGAACATCCACTCTGCAGGCTTTACTACAACAAATTGTGAAATAATAAATAATGTTCTTAACATTTCATCATTTGAATTATTACCTGTACACTACCAAGTATTGAATAAAGGCCTCACTTTTGTTCCCACTGCACCTGTTTCTGAATATAATTTGTTACAAGATGTTAATGGCTTTTGTAGATTGTTAAATCTTAAGCTATTTTTTCAGGTCATGACAATACTCAAAGATCTACTGGTTTCAAATTTGGGAAATAAACCCTTTACACCACCCATGGACAAACATGTTTCCATCTTCAAAGAATGTGTCATGAAAGATTTACATTTTTCAACATTATATAAACCCCAAATAGAAATAATCTTACTCAAGCCAGAGATTTGCTCTTTCCGAGCTTCAACATAATCATGACATTGTCATCACTCCAGCTGATAAGGGGAGGAATTGTGGTTATGGATCATTCTAAGTACAAGGCGGAGGCTTTAAGACAACTGTCTGATGCTCGTTATTACATACAGATGGTTGTAGATCCCACACCCAATTTAAGGTACAAATTGATTCCTTTTGGATCTGGCAATTGAGGAGGGTATTATTACTAAACAGGTTGGAAACAACTTAAAGTGGATGAACCTATGCCACAATACCTATCCCTTTCCCCCCCAAAAAATACACAAAGATTCCAACAACCCCCCAGGTAGACCTATTGTTTCTGGTAGAGGATCCTTAACTGAACCATACCCGCTTTTCTAACTTATTATCTGAAGCCACTACTACCCATGGTCAGATCAAGGATTCAAGACACTACAGAATTTCTAAAATCATCCAGGATTCTCAGTTAGAAGCACACTGGTGGTTATGCACATTGGATGTTTCATCCTTATATACAAGTATCCCCATGATGCTGGTATTTTGGCCATTTCATATTGGTTGGAGAAATCGGAATTATATTCCACTGGTTTTAACAATTTTTGGTGAAACTTACTGAATATGTTCTGCAAAAACATTTTCTATTTTGATGGAAAACCATATTGGCAAATCAAAGGTACTGCAATGGGGCATCTTTTGCCCCATATATGCAGATTTATTTATGGGATTCTTGAACAATCCTTTATATATGATGTCCATCAGAACCTTTACATAACCATTTAGATATCTGAGAAGATATCTAGATGATTGCTGGATGGTGTGGCTGCTAATAAGGACCAGGTGGCTGATTTTGTAGGTTTTCTGAATAACAATCCTTTTGACATACAAATTACTGCCAACATAGAGCATCATGAGATTGACTTTTCGATGTTGTTGTCTCAAGACTTTCAGATCATACATTGGCCACCTCTGTTCATAGAAAATTCCCTCAATATAACACATTGCTTCATGCAACCAGTTCTCACCCATACATCATCAGCAATATTCCTAAATCTCAGTTTTTGCGCATGAAACGCATATGTTCTTCACAAGAACAACATCAAGTTTGTAGACAAGATTTGGCTAATAGGCTTATCAACCGTGGATATACAAAGCATCACATCTCTAATACCATTGACCAGACCAACCATGTGACACGTTCAAACTTATTACAATACAAACATTTGAAACAAGATGACAATTCCAATTCTGTCCAACCAATTAGGCTTGTAACAACCTATGGAAATAACACATCCAGATTCAGGGAAATTATCAATAGACATTTGGGGCATATTTAAAAACTCATGAATTTCTTAATGAGATTTTACCAGAGCAATGTGCTTTCTCATATCGAGGGGGCACTATACACTCTCGCCTTTCTCATTATAAGAGGTACACACCTGAGATTACTGTCCAAACCACCTTATTTGGTGATCCTTTGGTGGGTTGTTTTCCTTGTGGTCATTGTAGTGCCTGTCAACAATCTTAAAACCAAGGAATTCTCCAGTAAAAACACATCAAAAGTTTATAATATTACCATCTTTGGTAATTGTAGCTCAGATTGGGTCATTTATTTGGCCACCTGTACCTGTTCTGCTTTTTATGTGGGTCAGACATCTAGGCCAGTTAAACTAAGAATCAGTGAACATTTTAGTGCGATCAGAAATAAACGGGTGTCTAATGCCCTATACAAACATACTACTAATCACCCCACTGCTGTTTTCAAATTTGTGATTATTGACAAGATTCAAATGCATAGGAATTTTAAAGTAGGTTGGCACACTAAGCTCAATAATATGGAAAACATGTGGATAACCAGATTAGGAGCATTGTTCAAACCTGGGCTTAACGAAATAGAATAACATGTTTACAATTGTTTAGTCTGTGTGAATTTATTTAAACTTTAAATTTACAGATTTTGATTGGCATTATGATCCTCAAAAAATTTATAGAGGTGAGTTATCCCATAAAAAAATAAAAAGATAATTTTATCTTAAATTTTAATTATTGG
>NW_025060852.1:0-5162 GCF_019279795.1 Protopterus annectens | reverse complement strand
TAGTATAATTTTATGCAAAACACTTAGAAAGTATTTTACGACATATTTAGTATACTTGTGTTTTTGTGTGTACATATATATATATATTTTTTTTTTTTTTTAGAAAATGAAATTTTAGATTTTGCATATGATTTTGTATATTGGTTAAACAAAAGAATGCAAAGTAACAGCACTTTGAATGTATAGCTGAGCCTCAAGTATTTTACCTCAAAGTAATTGGTTTAATTTTAAATTAATTGAATGATGGCTTGAGTGATTAACTTGGGGCTTGGTTTTTAAGCTTATATAAAAGGTTCAATGTTTTATTGTAAGTTTATACTGAAGAAGTGCAAGTATTTATTGCATGAAAGCGCTTAACAACTGAGTAAAGGATTTTTCCACAACCCAACTGGTGTGATTGTAACCTCCTCGTTTTTTATACGCTTTACTGTGTATACTGCTTTTTGGTTTCATAAGTGGTATGCATGTAGCAGGCATCTGATGATATGTAGTATAAATGTAAATATATTTGATGTTAAGTAGTATTCATGTATTAGCTTGCAGATGATAAGTAGTATGCATAATAAGCTTTGAGGATAAGTAGTATGCATGTAGCAGGCTTGTGATGATAAGTATGCAAGTAGCAGGCTTGTGATGGTAAGTAGCATGCATGTAGCAGGCTTCTGATGTTAAGTAGTATGCATGTATTGGTTTCTGATGATAAACAGTAATGCATATAACAGCACTTGTGATAGATAAGAAATTAGTATGCATGTAGCAGGCTTCTGTAATGATAAGTAGTATGATTGTAGCAGGCTTGATGATAAGTAGTATGCATGTAGAAGGCTTGTGATGATAAGTAGTATGCATGTAGCAGGCTTGTGATGATAAGTAGTATGCATGTAGCAGGCTTGTGATGATAAGTAGTATGCATGTAGACAGTTCTAATGATAAGTAGTTTGCATGTAGCAGGCTTCTGATGATAAGTAGTATGCAGGCTTGTGATAAGTAGTATGCATGTAGCATGGTTGTGATGATACATAGTATGCATGTAGCAGGCTTCTGATGATAAGTAGCATGCATGTAGCAGACGTCTGATGATAAGTAGTATGCATGTAACAGGCTTCTGATGATAACTAGTATGCATGTAGCAGACCTCTGATGATAAGTAGCATGCATGTTGCAGGTTTGTGATGATAAATAACATGCATGTATCTGTCTTCTGATGATAAGTACTATGCATGTAGAAGGCTTGTGATGATAAGTAGTATGCATGTAGCAGGCTTGTGATGATAAGTAGTATGCATGTAGCAGCCTTAACATAATAAGTAGTATGCATGTAGCAGGCTTGTAATGATAAGTAGTATGCATGTGGCAGGCTTGTTATGATAAGTAGTATGCATGTAGCAGGCTTGTGATGTTAAGTATTATGCATGTAGCAGGCTTCTGATGGTAAATAGTATGCATATAACAGGCTAAAATAAACAAACAAACTCCACCAAAAGAACCAGTTCGTGTAGAGTGGCAAAGTGAAAAAAGAAATACAAAAATAGATAGCACCAATGATGTAAATCCAGTCAAAATAGCGTACAACACACTTTAATACACGCTTTCATCATACTCTACTTCACTAGAAAATACTCAAAACCCATTTCATAGCTTGTTTAAATATACAATCAATTAACACATAATCAAATAACATAATTACACAATTAATTAGACAATCAACTTGTTAAAAATCACATTAAAATCCACTAAACAGTAATTAATTGTTAAATAAATGGGAGTATATTCTGTTCTTTTATTTATACTCTAACTTTCTATATTTTTAAAAAACATTTTACATTTATTGCTCTATTTAACCCAGGAAATTTATCGAGCTAACCTTGACCGCCATAATGTTTCCTTTTTGTACCCAAAAATTTTGAAATCACCAGCCTCTACAGTCAGGTTCAAGGCTATTTCTGCTAATTGAAAATACAAATTTTTAAAAATTCACACACCATTAGAATGTTTATATAAGGTATTTTGTCATCTTTACATTTTATACTGTATAAATGTTCTTTTATGCTGGTACTTAGATTACGCAGTAGTCATTCCTACATATGGGCATGCTGCATACATGCCAATATATACTACTCCCCAAGCATGAATTACAGTCTACATAACCTGAACTTCAAAAATTCTGTCACTGTTCGCTATAGAAATGCTAGGCACTACAGAAATAAACCGACAGATTTTGAAGCAATGCGACAACAGAACATGCCTTTTTATTTTAATACCTTCCTAAAGTCAGTATTGATATTCCAACATGTTTTAATATTATGAGAATTCCTAAAACAAAGTGTGGTCTACTTTCCAACACCTTTGAAACATCATAATTTCCCTTGAATAATTCTCCACTTTTGTTAAAATTGATGCAATTATATTCATTTTCAATTCCTGGCCATTTCAAGGAACATATAAATTCCTTTCAGGGCTCTTAGCTTTACAAACTTTTATTCTATTGTGATTCAAAGGTTCATTTAATATTGCTGGAAATAAAGATCTACGCTTTCAAAAAATTTCATTTCCATTATTTATTAAAACATTAATATCATAACCTCTATCAATAAATAGAGAAGTTATAAAGTGAAATTCTTCAACTAAATTTTTTCTTTTGACTGGTCATCCGCTGGCTCTTATATATTGACCTCTTGGGATATTTTTTGGATAATATGTTTGGGATGATTACTTTATAATGCAGGTAACCATTAGTAAACGTCCTTTTTCTATATATATTTACTATGGAACCTATTGTCATTAAGATCCCAAATTACACATTGACATCTAAAAAGTTCACAGTTAATCCTATATCACCAATAGTAACTTTAAGAAATCAGAACTAATTATTAACCTGCTTGTAAAATTTTTTACTACTATTTCATTCCCTTCTATTATAAAAATTAAATCGCCATTAAACCTTTTATAAAAACAATATTGAATTATAATAGACAATATATCCATTTCCCACCATGCTATAATCATATTGGCAAATGACGGGCAGCTGATGACCCCATAGCAATACCCCTTTCTTTTGCCTATAATGTTGTTTACCAAAATGAAATAGTTGTTTTCCAACACAATTCTTAAAACCACAAATAGTAGAAAATTATATCATTTGAAAATAAATTATTCCTAGTTAACAAATACGCATAGCCAATACCTTTGTAATGTGATGCACGATACAGTGATGTAACATCCAAAGTAAAAATAATGTGTGTTTTCGATCAAAAATACATTTCTTTTGGCAAAATTACTAACTTTTTCCAAAAATGCCAGAGTCTTTAATATAAGATGAAGTTTCCAGTAAAATAGGTCCTAATACAGCATCTATAATTAATGAAAATACCTCCGCATTTCTAATGGGGACTTGACACTACCGGTCTAAAAAGGGGATTCTTGAATCCTTATGGATTTTCGGGATTCCAAAAATTACCCCTATTTTAGGGATGTTGTACAGAACAAAAATTATATAATTCTACATTAATATAACCAGACATCAAAGCTTCATATAACCGTGATCCAATGAATCAAATTTTTATGAATATCAAAACCACTCTTTACTTCTTACATTCCTCTTTGGATTGTCTAAAATTTCCACCATACTATTATTGTATGCTTGTTGTTCCATAATACTACATTAGACCTTTTATCACTTTCATAAAAACGCAGGTACTTCTTAAAGCTATTAGATGTTCTAAAAGCCTTTCTTTCTTCCAATTTGCTATCATTTTCTAGTACTTTTTAATACCTGCCCACACATATTTTTTCAAAACTTCCATAGTATGCTGTAATCTAGGAGCAAAAACTTGATGGTTTTATTAAAGCTTTTTAGATTGAGGTATATCACATGAATAAATATGCTAAATTTAAATTTCAAACAAATTTCCTTAAACATCAACAACTGTACTACTATAATTAGCTTCTTTATAATATGGAACAAAATTAAAACCATATTTTAATAAATTTAATTCATCACCAGAAAAAAAATGTTCTGTTAAATTAATGATGTTAAAACAGTCAATGTCATCCATCAGTGCTCGCCCCCACTTTAATTTGACCTCCAAAAAGTACCTAATTTCTGCAAGGACTGTCTCTAATTTGCCACCTTGTTCCTTTACCATTAAAGCCTCTTTTCACCGTTTTGTTTCACATTAACACTTTGTTGCCCTGGCCGCGAAGGCCTATTTAGATCCTACCTTGTGGCTTAATAACATCCCTGCCAATTGTTGTTACTAAGCTACCTGATACATTAACCTTTTACTGCGCTTGTCAGTGTTAACAGTTCCACTGGCCATTAATTCTTATCAATGTTTAAAGAATTCCCATCATCTTACCAAGCATTAGCGCCAACTACCTCACCAAAAGAGCTGGATACCATTGCCATCCCTAACTATAGTATTACCATTTTTCTTCTCAGAGAAATTATTCCCCTACTGTTAGGTGCAAAATTATTATAGGTGCATTATTCGTAAAACATCAATATCACGTAGTAATTTAGAGTGCTTTCTATTAAACACTCTGTAGCATGTACATTCACTTCACGTGCGGATAAAACATTAAACAACATTTCCTGTACCATACATCGGTGAGTATTATTTTCAATAGTATTAATTCTCGCTCTCAATAAGTCCATTTTCTGCCGGTTGTTGTCACTTCTAAAAGTTTCAAAAATCTAGTCCGCTAAAAAATGCCCACTGTCTTTAAATATAGGATTCCCCAAATTAACCCCATTGGGTGACGAAGAACTCTGTAAACCTTTCGAACAATACCGAAGTTCCAAACATTTCAAAAGTACAGTTTTCAAGTTGTAATGATTTGTACCCTTTTAACAGTCTCAGTAACTGCTCCTGTGCTGAAACCACCCAAAATCAGCACACCTGTTTCATGACTGAAACTCTGGAACGGATTGTCGCTTCCATACAATAACTGTTCACAGCACCTCTCGGCTGTGTTACGGACATATAACAGGCTTGTGATAAGTAGTGTGCATGGAGCAGGTTTGTACGATATCGCATTATGTATGCAGTATATTTGTGATGATAAGTAGCATGCATGTAGCAGGCTTGTGCTGATAAGTAGTATGCTTGTAGCAGGCTTGTGATAAGTAGTATGCATGTAGAAGGCTTGGGATGATAAGA
>NW_025060851.1:0-5715 GCF_019279795.1 Protopterus annectens | reverse complement strand
CACTTTTCCCCCTTTCACTTTCATTGGTTGTTTGTAGGATAACCCACAACAAGAGGAAAATTGTCACAATAATAGTCAATAAATGTATACTCAACAAAATGATTATGCAACATCTCTGGGGTTGATCTAAGTTCTTATTCGCTTTGTTTTCGGCCATCTTGGTCTGGTTGTGTATCAGTCACAAAGTTTTTATCAAGTTGAAAGTTCTTTACCGGTTTACAATGTGTCAAATGAACCCAGGACGTCCTCTCGGCCACTCTAACTGCAGTAGGCATTGCTAACAAAACCTGGTATGGACCTTCCCACTTTGGACTCGCCCAGTTTTTCCTTTTCGTCACTTTCAGCCACACCCAACTTCCAGGGCCCACGACTGCTTCCACCGGTCTGGTCTGTTCCTTATCTGAAAGAGAGTTAAACTGCAAAACAGACTTATTCATTAACAATTTCTTCATATACTCTGCTAACGAACTGTCAGCCTCTTGTTCTGCAGGCATGAGAGCTTTCCACTGAGGCACATAGTATGCTCTCCCAATAAAGTATACAAAGGGAGTCAGACCCTTTACATTTGGAACCGTTCTCATACTCAGCAGTGCCAAAGGCAGACAGTGTATCCAGTTCTTTTGGGTCTCCTCAACTAACTTTCTTAATTTATTTTTAAGGGTTCCATTGTACCTTTCCACCAGTCCTGCTGACTGTGGGTGGTAGGCACAGTGGTTCTTTAAGGAGATACCAAAAAATCTCCCAAGTTGCTGGATCATTTGGTTGACAAAATGTGTGCCATTGTCACTATAAATCCTCTCTGGAATGCCAAATCTAGGGATCACTTCTTTTATCAGGGCTTTTGCTACTGTTGCTGCATCTGGATTTTTGGTTGGAAAAGCTTCTACCCATTTAGAAAACATGTCTACAATAACTAAACAGTATTTTTTCCCTTCACACTTACTTAATTCTATGAAATCCATACAAATAGTATGGAACGGATATGGTGGTATAGGAAAACTTCCTTGCTTGGTTTTAAATGCCCCTTGTGCATGGTGCTTGTTACAAGTATGACAAGCTGCACAAAATTTTTGTGTGTAATTTGTGAATCCATATGTCTGGAATATTCGATTGACTAACTGTACCATCCCCCCTTTTGAGACATGGCTCTGCCCATGGCTCAACAAAGCTGCATATCTAAATAAATTAGACGGCAATATTGTTTTTTTCTCTTTGGAAATGTACAGTCCATTTTCAAGAATTGCACCTCGTTTTACCCATTTTTGTTTTTCTGCTTTTGTAGTAAGCGTCTGCATTGTTTTTAACATGTCTAAATCTAAAATCTCAGAGGGTTGTAATTCCTCGTTCAAAAATAAAGTTTCTGAGTCTGAGGCTGCTTGCTTTGCAGCTGCATCAGCTCGTGCATTGCCTTTTGAAATCTTATCCTGTTGTTTTGTATGAGCTACACATTTGCAAATAGCTACTTTGGTAAGTAACTGAATAGATTCTAATAACTCCAAAATAAATTGCGATGATTAATAGGTTTTCCACTAGATGTTATCATTCCTCTATTTTTCAATTGCTGTGCAAATACATGTACTGTCGAAAAAGCATACTGACTATCAGTATATATGTTTACACACTTGTTTTTTGCTAAAGTACATGCCCTTGTCAAAGCTATCAATTCTGCTGCTTGTGCAGATAAGTTGTGTGGTAAGGATTGAGCTTCTAAAATTTCAGTGTCTGTAACTACTGCATACTCCACCAGATTCTTCCCTGTAGGACCCCTTCTGCATGAGCCGTCCACGTAATATGTCACCTCGGCATTATCCAAGGGCATATCTGTAAGATCTTGTCTAGGTAAAGCTAACTGTTCAATTTCCTGCAGGCAGCTGTGTGGTGTGCCCTCCGCAGGAGTTGGAAGTAATGTTGATGGATTCAATGTCGTACATCGTTCAATTGTCATATGAGGTTGGCTCAGCAGTATGGTCATACATGAAAGGTGTCTAGCAGGAGAAAGATATGCCACCTTCTCTTGCAGTAGAATTATTGCAACTGCATGAGGCACTCTCAATGTAAGAGGGTGAAATAACACCACTGAGGCTGAAGCCTGTACTGCCATTGCAGCTGCAACTACTGCTTGTACACAGTGAGGCAAAGATTCTGCGACTGGGTCCAATGGTGATCAATAGTAGGCTTTGGGGCGTTGCTTGTCCCCATGTTGTTGCGTCAATACTGACGTCATATATCCTTGCTTACAATCTACGGTCTGAATGAACCGTTTGTGATAATTTGGAAGTCCTAAAACCAATGAAGAAGCTATCAACTGCTTCAACCTGCAGAAAGCTGTTTCTGCTTCAGTTGTCCATTGTAAAATATCTTGTGCTGCCATTGGTGTCTTATATATCAAGTCAGTTAGTGGAGCAGATTCCAAAGCATAATTTGGTATCCAGCTCCGACAAAAATTAGTTGTACCTAAGAAAGACATCATTTCTTTCTTGGTTGTTGGTTTGGGTGCTTGCAAAATTGCTGTTTTTCTTTCCTCATCTAGTATTCTACCTTCATTGGATATTACATATCCCAAGTATCTAACTTGTTTTCTCCAAAGTTGTAACTTACTTTTGTTTACTTTGTGTCCTTGTGTTGCTAAAAATTTCAATAATGCTACAGTATCCTCCCTGCATTGTTGCTGGGTGGGGGCTGCTAGCAAGATGTCATCTACATAAAGTAGAATTTGACTACCGCCGGTGGGGTGAATCCTGCCAGATTGCTAGCCATTTCTTGTGCAAATATTGTTGGACTCTCACAATATCCCTGTGGTAGCCAAGTATAGGTATACCTTTTACCCTGAAATGTAAATGCAAACCAATATTGACTATCAGGATGTATAGGTATCGAAAAGAAAGCATTGCTGATATCTACCACAGAGAAATACTTTTGTTGCGGTTTTAGATCATTCAACAAAGTATGTGGGTCTGGCACCGTAGGTGCTCTAGGTATCACTGCATTATTTACAGCTTGTAAATCTTGTACCATCCGCCATTCCCCATTTGCTTTTTTAACAGGAAATAGGGGTGTATTACATGGTGAATCAGGAGATTCTACCAGTACTCCTTCTTTGAGTAATACTGCTATTATAGGCTTAATTCCTATTTCTGCATCCTTTCTTAAAGGGTATTGTCTTTTTTGTGGTCTAAAAGCTGATTTTGGGGTAATTGTAACTGGTCCTGCTGTTTGAATAAGTCCTACATCTGACTTGCCTGTTGACCAAAGAGTTATTGGAATTTTACTCAAGGCTTTCTCTTCTTCTTCCAATAAAAATGCTAATCAGCTATCCTCACTGGATTGGAGGTGTACAGCTGGGTGTGTCTGTGTTAACCAGTTTAACTTCTGTTTTTGTATTCCCTGTTCTGATAGTTCTAAATCAGTCTGTTTTTCCCATCTTGTTACTTTTTCTCCTAAGTCTGCCCATTTTACATTTTTATTCTTTGTCAAGCTGACATGTGGTAATCGGTTTGATCTATACAATGCAAGGAATTCTTGAGGTAATGAACAGCTAACCACACTGTTTCCCTCAGTATCCCAATACAAAGTTCGTAACACTAATCTAGTTGCTCGATTCTTGAACAATTCTTGCTCATATTCTCTATCAGGTCCTGGTGTAGTACAATAGTATAGAGTACAGTGTAACAAATGCTGTCGATCAGTGTCGAGGGAGGGAGTCTTACTGATGGCTACGTTCATCAGTTCCTCGGTTACTGCCCCTGGACCAGTCGTGACTAGGTCCTGGCTGTACCAGTAAAAAGTTTCACCCCCCGATCGCACTACAAAGGTATCCATTTGTCTCTGTGCCTCCATACCTTGTATAGTTGGAACTACTGCTATGCCAAATATCTGCATAAGGTCTCTGCCCAACAGGTTTACTGGACATTTTGCAGAAACAACAATTTTACTTTTCTGAGTCATACCTGAAACAGGGTCAGTTATTGCTATATCATGGGAGAGTGGCTCCCTGTATAGCTGTCCGTTTGCTGCTTTTACTAATATATAATCAGGTGATTCAGAGTGTTCTGGTAACTTGGAGGGGTGTATCAAAGTCCGTGACGCTCCTGAGTCACACAGGAATTTGACTTCCCTTCCCTCCACCAGAAGTGTCACTTCCGGTTTTGTATCTGCCAAGTAGAGCTCTAAGCTCAATAATGCTAAGTCCAAAATTTCACTCTCTTCATCCTCCATATCTACTTGCACTTCCTCTACTCCTTCTATCACATTTACATTTGTTTTCTGTTTATTAACTTTTCCTGATGATTTCTGACTTTCACTTGATGTATCCTCACTATCATATAGTCAGTCCTCATCTCCTTTATCTTCTGTAATTACCTTTTTGTTTTGCCTACAATCCCTTGCTAGATTCCCTTTTTTCCCGCACTTGAAGCATTCACCTCTCTTTTTCCTCTCTTCAAAATCTTCTGATCGTTTGTCAGACTGTTTGTTTCCCTGGGCATTCTTCTTGCCCTTTTTACCTGACTGTAATACAAATACTTCAGCTCCGTCTTCAGCAGTGAAGACTTTTACCTTCTTTTTCTTTTTACTATTAAAATGTCTCTCAGCATGTCTAGCATATTCAAGTAGGGCTTGCAATCTACTTGTTCGATGATCTATCATATGCTTCGTAATGAAACTACTAATTGGAGCGATGCAACCTTTCAAAAATGCATTTTTTAGTTGCTGTTCATATGAAGAATCATGTGTTTGATTTTCAGGAACTGTCATACCGCTATGATTATTAAAACATTCTAATAATCTGGCATAATATCCATCTACTGTCTCATTGTCTTGCTGTATGCATTGGTTAATGCAAGTCCAGTCTGCTCTAGGTTTCCATTTCTCAGAGATTCGGTCTGTAAGACCCTTCACTCTATTGTCTAGTTCTGCGTCACTATGTGGGAGTGGCTTAAATTCTGCATTACGAGGATTCCAGTTGCCGCAAATCATGTGCCAGTCTGGACCTATAACTTGTCTAACTACTTTTTCTACTTCTTCCCCATTTAAGTGGTAACTTAACCTCATGCCTTGTAAATCTTCTAAAAATTTTACAAAGTTAATTTTTGGATGGGGAATTCCTCGTTGCCTTCCGGATATCCTCCAGTGTCCATGGTCTGTATACTAAGAGAGTTGGGTCCTGCCCTTCCTGTCCTGCTTGAGGATTTGGAACTTCTATAAGTGGGCACATTTCTTCCTCACTCTCATCCTGTAGGTTTCTCTCTATTTGGTATGATTCTGTGTCCCTATGTGTTTTATGTGTTCGGGACCTAGTTTCAATAGGATCTCTAACAAATGGTTGTGGTCTTGCTGAGACTTCAGGATAACGCAGAGACGGACCAGCCTGTCCACTCGCTTCATATCCTGAAAAGGGTAAGGGAGGGGGCAAGGGAGGAGGAGGAGGAGGAGCCGTTGCCATTACCAAGTTATTATCTTTTTTGTCTAAAAATAATGTTTTTGAATTTTTAAGCTTCTGTTCTCTACGATTTGCTTCCTCAATCCACCTATGCGCCTGAGGAATACCTAATTGATGTTGCTTTTTTGCCTGGCCTCCTGCATCAGATTTAAGCTGTTTAAGGAGTTTAACTAGTGAAGCTTTATCTAGTTTGCCATCAAATTTATATTTGTTAACCCATTATAATACCTAACGTTATCGGACGTTGTGATTGATATATTTGCATCGTTCGTTAGAGT
>NW_025060850.1:0-5096 GCF_019279795.1 Protopterus annectens | reverse complement strand
CTGATATCTGATAATAAAGTTAAAATCTAGATTTCTTAAAACAAGAATTGATCTAAAACTTGCTGGTTAGATTCAGATCTTTAGTCAACATCTCATTGATAGAATAGATCTAATGTCTATAACAGTTAAAGAATCTATTCCAAAACTGATTGATTACTTGATATTAAATTTACAGCATAAAGTTTCATAAAGGTAAACTTTCATATATACATAAAATTATCAGACAAGAAACTTTTACAGTGTAGATTCATACTGAATTATTTCACCTATTAATGGGGACCCACCAACTCAACAAGATAAACAATATATTGAATCTGCTTATAGAACTACATCTTCCATTGTCTGGAGACTTTATACATGGAAATTTTACATAGATCTTTTTATACACCTTTGATGATGAATAAAATAAATAATAAAGATAATCTATGTAAGAGATGTAATGTAGAAATTAATGCTGACGGGCTCATATGTTTTATGACTGTATGAAGTTGAAAGAATACTGAAGTCAATTAATGAATTTTTGCAGGCTCTTTTACAGATAATTTCATTATTTCTAAGTCTCTATATTATTCAACACACCTGTACCTCAATGTGTTAAAAAGATTAAGCTTCCTTGTTATGGTCTATCAGCAGTGGCCAAAATAATAACTAGAAATTGATTTCAGATACACCTTCTTGCTCAATGAATTTAAAATGTTATGAATATAATGTGCCATATGGAAATAAGCACAATTAGAATGAGAACAACTAGAAAACATCATATTATATTGTAGGGATAATTTACAAATTTGTTAAAAAACAATTTCAATAGCAGTATTTTAGTTTAATTAATTGATCTGATTGTAGTGATGTCTTGTAAATACTTTAGTTGTTTTGTTGAATATTATAAATACCTATTTTAATTACTTGTATAAAATTGTATGATATTCTTATATGTTAAAACAATAAACCTGTTTTCAAGAATGCAACTGCAGTCATAACATATGGGTTGTCCTGCCTCAGGCAGCCCTCGGTCGGCCGAATTCCAAAGTCTGGGTCCGCGTCGGCTGGTGTCGCCTCCCGCCACCATGGCTGGAGTATAAAGGCATCGGCCGACGCCATCTTCTTCAGTCTTTCTTGCCGGTGCCCAAGCAGAAGCAGTTCGCAAGTGCCGGTCGGTCAGCTCCTGTGTTTTCAGTACAAGTCATCTAAAAGCTAAGTACCCATTGGGGAACATTTATTCTTGCCTCAGCCGATGTCAGAACAAATTGAGAAAGTTAATAATTGTTTGTCTTGTGGTAAACAAATACCTCATAAGGACTTCCATTCTCTGCCTTCCTTGCCTGGGCCCAGACCACGACGTCTCGGCCTGTGCTTGTTTTAATAAGCGCACTCTCACGCGGGCAGAATTCCCCGAAGACTTTTTCGTGAATCTTCTTTCATGCCTCGGATCAACCGACTACCCAATCTGCTAAAAGGGACCGGGACCGACATCCTGGGCCCGCCCACCACCGATGCTACTCCCAAACCCTTTTAGTGCTCCGCCCCTTCGAAGTGGTCCACCGCCCAGGCTGACGACAGGTTAACCGACCTTCGGTCTGAGATCTCCCCGGGTGCCGGTTGTTGATTTTCCTCCGAAACCGAAGTTCTGGATCTACCCGACACCATTTCTGTGGACAAGGTTACGCCTGCAGGGGGCTGCTAGGCCTCCTGTATCCATGTCCATCAAGGCCTTTGCAGGGCTAAGGCTGCAGCCAGGCCAAGGCCCATCCTAGACCTACTGCCCGGGCCCCCTTCTTCTGATAAGCAGATCATTCTCTGGCTGCTGATCTTATTTCCCTTATCAGGGGTCTCAGCCTCATCCAAAGGGGTTCCCAGCCACCTGCAGAGAAAAGGCCCAGAACTGAGCAGGCGGACACCTCTCCTCAGATGAAGCCTGGGGATTCTGAACACTCTGATGCCCAAGAAGAATCCTTCCGGGCCCTTTGAGGACTCTGATGCTGAGGAATAAATTTCCCCTCTGCCTCCCTCCAGAGGATTTTTTTTTGGTGAAGTCCTGCATTCCATGAGGGAACATTTTCAATGGCAGGGTCAGGAATTCTCTGACCCCAGGAAAAGGCTTCACCTTCCTCAAGCTTCCCAGCACAGGCCTTTAGCTATTCCACCTGTTATGGATGTTTTGGATGATGTTTTCTGACTCCAGTGCTAACCCTGATTCTCTTCCTCCTGCTCCTGTCAAGCCGACAGATATTATAGGGTCCCTGACACTCACAAGCATCTTTTAAGGCCCACTCTGTGGATCTAGAAACTATTTCACGGGGCCCCCAAAGGGGAGTGGCTCCTCTTCCAAAACCCACTGCCAGCAGACAGGGAAGCAAGGTCCCTGGAAAATGGGGTAAAAAGTAAAACTTCTACTACCCTGGCCATGAGGTCATTTAATTGCCTTTTTAAATGTTTCAGTACCAGGATTTTACCTGGATGATTTACAGAAAAGTTAGCCTCCTGAGCCTATTGATAAAAAGGCATTGCAGGATCATATACAAAACACTCAGCAGGTTAATAACCATTTTCTCAGTGTGGTTATGATGCATTTGGGAAACTTCATGTAGGGCAGCTATGACTGGGGCTGTGATAGTAGACATGCTTGGTTAAAGGATCAGCTTTTCCAGACCATGTTAAAGTAAAGTTACTTGATGCACCTTTGGAAAAACAGAAGCTTTTGGTGCTAATGCACAAGATGTGTTGAAATCCATTGAGGAAAAAGCAAAGTCAGTACAGACAGTCAAGGATTTCCTTCAGGTTCAGCCACCCAGATTCAGCAGAAACTGGCCTCAAAGAATTGGTCCTTCCCAGCTCAGACAAGTTTCAAAGGGGAAAAGCAGCTGCCGAGGTAGAGGGCAATACCGAGGATCTTACAGGGGGCGCCAATGGCAACCTTTAAATCAAAGGGTGCAGACAGTTCAGCTGCACCCCAAGGACAATCACAATGACTTGATTTTCATTCCGCCTACAAAGGTTCAAAGAGAAGCACCCCTTTGGAAAATTATCCTTATTCTCAAAAACTGGCATATCTTAACCAAGGACAACTGGATTCTGGATTTGATAGACAAAGGTTACAGATTCCACTTCCACACTTACCAATAAGACAAGGCATGCCAAACCTGCCACATCATCAAAGGGCAGAGGCACTCTCAAGTTTCAAGCTGTTAAGTATAAAAGCAATAGAAAGGGGTTTCCTCCTCAGGAGCAAGGCCAGGGATTTTATTCAAGACTGTTCCTTGTTCCAAGAAAAGAAAACAAATGGAGACCCATACTGGACTTGTCATCTCTAAACACTTTTCTCATAGTGCCAAAGTTCAAAATGCTGACGCTACAGCAACTCCTTCCCATGCTGGGCAAGGGGTCTTGGCTGGTCACTCTGGCCCTCAAGGAGGCATACCTGCATGTCCCAATCAGACAAAGCTGCAGAAGATACCTCAGATTTCTTGCAGGGACCGAGCATTATCAATTCTCAGCATTGCCGTTTGGCTTATCTACTGCGCCCAGAGTGTTCACGAAATGCCTGGCATCAGTAGTGGCACACTGCAGACTGCAGGGGATTCAAATATACCCCTACTTGGACGACTGCCTCATACAAGCAGACAACAAACAAACCTTAAAAGAAAATTTGGACTATGTCATGCATCTACTGCAGGCCTTGGGATACACAGTCAACATTCAGAAGTCAAAGCTACTGCTATCCCAACAGATTACCTTCTTGGGAGCCAAACTGGACACAGAAAACCAAATGGCCTACCTCACAGAGGAAAAACAGCAGCATTTACCAGAGTACTTCAAAGGCCTGGCAAACTCTCCCAGCTGACTGCAAGGAAAATCCTGCAGGCCCTGGGGTTCATGGCATCTTGCATCCTTCTGATACCTTTGGCAAGACTTCATATGAGAAAGCTGCAATGGTATTTAAAAAAACTTATGGTCTCAACACAGCCAAAGCCTAGAGGACATAATCCCACTTATTCCATGTCTGCAAAAAGAATTTTTATGGTGGGCTCAAGCCAGTCAGCAAAACAAAGGTATGCCTTTCAACAGACCTCAAGCAGGCCAAATGATTACAACAGACGCCTCAGACCATGGATGGGGGGCGCACATGGAGGACAGGTGCATTCAGGGGCAATGGACCCCAAAGGAAAGACATCTGCACATAAACCAAAAGGAAATGTTGGCAGTGATACATGCTATCGAGACTTTCGAAAAATCACTACAACAAGGACATTTACTGATAAGGACAGACAACACCACTGTCATGTGGTACATAAACAAGCAGGGAGGCACTCATCTTATCCCTCTGCAGACTAACAATGCTTCTCTGGGAAAAATCCCTGAGCCTGAAGATACATTTACAATCCCAGTTTGTCCAGGCAAGGACAATGTACTGGTGGACAAGCCTGAGCAGAAATTTCATGGATCCACACGAATGGATGTTGCATCCTCACATTTTCTCAACTGACAAGACATGGGGAAGACCGATGTAGATCTTTTGCATCCCACTTAAATCATCACCTGAAAAGTTCTGCACAAGGACTCACCATCCTCTAGCCTGGAAGATGGATGCTCTCTCCTTCAGCTGGAATTCTCTAAAATTTATGCATTCCCTCCTCTGCCTCTGCTCACCAAGGTGATACTGAAGATCAAAGCAGAACAACCAACAGGTATTTTGATAGCTCCAGACTGGCCAAGGCAACACTGGTACCCATTGCTATTGACCATAACTCGGACCAAACCATGGCCTCTGTCTCTATGGCCCTGCTCTAACACAACACAATTACAGGACTGTCATCAAGACCTGAAATCATTACATCTGACAGCCTGGAGACTAACATGACTTCTCCACCTAACTCTCTATCAAAATCGGTTCAAGAGATCTTGCTGGAAGCACGCAGGCCTTCCACAAGAAAACATATTCAGCCAAATGGAAGAGATTCAGCATCTGAATGAACAGGGTCAGGACACACATTAGATATACCTCAGATTTAGAATACTTGGCAGAATTTCATACTGGACTTCATTCTTCATAAAGATTCATGCCTCAGCAATCTCAGCAAAATACAGTATTTTCCTCA
>NW_025060849.1:0-4968 GCF_019279795.1 Protopterus annectens | reverse complement strand
AATTTAACCTTTTTTTGGGGAAAAAAAATTTTTTTTGGTTGTAGAATAAATATTGTGGACTATAGTGATGTAAATGCCCTGTGACTGACCACTCATTAAGGGGGGCAAAAGCTGATTGTAAAACAAACACATAAACCCTTTTTGTATAGAGTCAGACAAAACTCTATACTTGTACTGTTATTATTTGCCTCCTGGTGACAGTATTAAAATTGTGAAACTGAGTTTCCTGTGTTATTGACTGTCATTTTGAAAACCCAATGAGTGTTACAGTCTGTTTTTAACAACTTAATTGACAGATGTGTATGTCTAGCATGGGAATAGGTCAAGCCAACCACCACAATCCCCATGTGTACCACATACAAACAGCCAGTAACACGCAGTAGTAATGCATGAAGGCATACCCCTGTGGGAATAGAAGGACATATGGCAGGGGCCAAGTGAGATGCATGACAAAAAACCCCAGGATGGGGCCTGCAAAGAGGAACATGTGCCAACCACACCTACAGATGTACCGCAAAAAAAATGCCAAACACAAAACACCCCATCCCACGAACGGAGGCTGGTCAAAGACCACCATGAAGCACACAAACAGGGACTGTAATTGCCTTAACACCCCCATAGGCCAAAGAAAATAGAATGGACATATGCATGTAATGTTGTGAAGGATGTGGGTAGTCCTCAGTATCACAGGGGTAGGGACACAGATACACTGTAATAAACCCGGGCGATGTGCACTGTAGACAGCATACCTGCAGGTAATACAGAGGACAATCACGTGCCACAGAAATATACACATGGAAAGAGGATAGGGATAGACAAGTGTAAATGGGACAAACTATGAACATAGGTTCATAGGTCCATAGGTACAGGGTAGGCTATCTCCCAAAGGTCAGCCAAAACCCCACCATAGTTAGGTTTCCCTTTTCCAACCTTCGGTCCGGAGATAAAATGCCTATGATTTTGGGTTCTCTGTCAAGCAGTGATAATGATGTAATCCCTGGGGGATATCTGCAATCCCCATCCAATGGACAAATCCCCCAACAAGGCTAGCAGGATCTCTGCCTCACATGTACTGTGATGTAGATCCACAGGTGAGTGTCTGGGGGAATGTGTCACCCAACACATCCATTAATGACCCAAGGTTCAGCACCTGCCCTTGTGGTTCCGAGGGATGTAAAACAGTAGGTGAAGCATAGACATGACATATGGGTACATGGCCTCTATGTCAGGCACAGGTCAACACCAACAAAAGGTATGTGACCGAATGGAGCAGGGTCCCATGGGGCAGCAAAAAAATCCCTGACACCCTGCATCTGTATGACAATTAACCTATGAGGCCTTCCCAGCTGCTGTAGGTGTGGGTCAGATACCCCCCGAATGGGGCAATGTATCAATCATAGGTGTAAAAAAGGTACAAGGAGACAATGACCTACCCTGATCTAGATGTGAATCCCTGCACAAACAGGTGGGCAATGTAGAAGTCCCACCAACCAGATAGCAACGTGTTTTGACGAATGGTGACCGAAAACCCTTGTCCCCTGATCCCTGGAAATTTCCCCCCGTCAGTGGACGCCCCCCTATGCTGGACATTCCCTTTGGGCATTTTAAGCTGTAGGCCATGTCCCTGACAGCAGATATGCATATCTGGGAGGCCCCTTTGAAGGATATCTGTGTCAGATGTCCGTCCCACTATCACCTTGCAGTCATCTACAAACAATTTTGCCCATATCACCCCTGTGTGTGCCAGTGCCGTGGAAATGTACATGTAGAAGAGGAGGGACCCAGGGAGAGCCCGGGACAGGCGGGGTAGGTCCGACATGCTGCCAGCAACTATGACCGGGGGTCACATAGCAGTTTACAACCCATCCTTGTCGTGTTCACACCCAGCCAATGGGTTTATCAATGATACCTGGGGGGTTGTTTGAAGGCCTTTGCCAGGTCGAGGTAGGCTGTATGGACTGCAAGGCCCCATCAATGGCCTCTTTGACTGTCCCGAAAACATCACCCATGTTTTAAAAGGCATGAACCGCCCTGACCAAGGAAAACCCGGGGTTGGATGCAGGGGTCCCCTATGCCTTCATTTTCCGGGTATGATCCCTTCCCATGTCTTTGCAGATAGGTCTCCTCATGGTAATGGGACAGTAATAACCAGGGTCAGTGGAGGATTGGCCCGGGGCGTGGGACTACAGTCGCCGACAAAACCCCGGACGTTACCGATGAGGCTAAAAAAACAGCTGTCCTAACTGTGGGTCCAATTCCTCAATGAGATGTGGAGTAAAAGTCGGGTCACCAGCTGGTCCATGGATGCTATGTTCACTACCCTGGAGGGGCATGCCCCACCTTTCACAGAACATTTGGGACCACAAACCCGGTACAGACATCTCTTGTGGGGAGGGTGGGAGATGTCCTCCCCAAACCCTTTGTCACCCCGATGTTGGCAATGTGTGTAAAAACCCACATCACCGTGAACCCAGTCAGAGCATATGTGGGAGTGACCTCCCAGGTGTCCAGCATAGCAAATGAAGGCTGTATGATTGTCAGCCAGGTCCATGGAGAAAATCTGTGGAAGTGCCCGGACCATGTCATGACAGCCTGTAGCTCTAAAATATAATGACCAAGGGTGTCATACCTCACAAGGTGTCTGCTCCCCTTTTAGTAGCCACCCCCCCATTGTACAGCTTGTGTATGGCTGGGGTACACCACACTGGATGCTTTGGGATTGGTACAATGAACCACAGTTGGGTAAGGGCATGCCTGATCCATGCAGTCCTGTAGGTACCGAGAGGCATATGTAAGTGATGCAGTGGGTGCAGTACTGTTGACCACTGGCTCAGGGTCCTTAAAGGAGACCACAGTAGTGGAAAAGGGAAATTTTGCCTTGAGAAAACCATTTTATGGTAACCGGCAACACCCACAGCAACGGATGTCAATAAAAACCATTGTCCAAAAACATAATTAACTTGCATGACAATATGTTTTTTATACTGTATTAAAAGTTGTAATTACATTTGCAAATGGCTAAGACGCTAAATTTCCGTGATTTACCTAGCTGGAGTTCCGACAATAAAGTGGCATACCCAACCGGACCTCTGGGGATTAATTAAAGCGTTGTTAACCTGCAACATTGGATGTACACCATTTTTTTCTGGTCGGAAAACATGGTTCCGTAGCACTACACATATGGGTAGTCAAGCAGACATCCACGATTGGTGAACACACAGCAGCAGTCAAACCCACTGGCCACAGGACACAGTCCGACAAGCTCTACACTTTACATATGCACATTGGTGTCCATTGTAGGACCCAAAAATTTTCTACGGAATGCCCAGCCTCCATCGCACCCACGTGAACCATAGTCGTGACCACGTCCACAGCTAACATATGTACCGCAAGTGTTCAATGTTGATGATAGCTGTCCATGAAATGCAGCACATATGCACAGAAATCCCAGGTTCCGAGTCCATAGAAGGCGTCCACATCACAGTCCCACAAAATGAAGGATGTGTAATGGGTACTGTCGACTGTTGCAGTCAAGGGATCCTGGGTATGTAGAAACAGGGCTCGGTGTTTGGCAGGTAATCCTTTGTCCCCGTGGGAGGGATGGGGGCGTAGCACCGGCCTTACGCCCCACTAATAATGCAAAGCATCCACCGGAGAATGCTAAATGCAGGTGTGAATGTGTACAGCCCTATACAGTGTCCAGTAGGCAATTCTCATGGATGGACAGGCCAAGATGGCACCCAACTGCAAACCCGGTGGAATTACACAGCTGCAGTAAGGCATAACACAGGAAATGCACATAGGGACTACAGTTGACTTCCATAAAATTGGACCGCCGAACACCGGCGTACAGCACTCAATCTGCCAGCAACAAAGGGGGAACCGCTCCATACAGGAACAGATGGCACCAGTGGAACACATCCCAATGGCACACCAACAACGCCAACTAGGAAGGTCATAGGATTTAAAATATGGCTTTCCCCTATAAAGAACATCCTTCAATGAATCATAGGGTCAAAATGTTCGGTGGGGTTATATTGAAATACAGTGGATATGTCCTATTGGGTTTTGAGGTTTTTTAAAGCAGTTGCTAACCTGCAGCATCTTAATACCATTTTCCCGTATAAATCATGGTTTTGTAGCACACATAGAATGGGTAGTCAAACAGACATCCGCGATTGGGGAACACAGCAGCAGTAAAAACCCCTGGCCAGATGGACACAGTCCACAACATCTACACTTTACATATGCACATTGGTGTCCATTGTAGGACCCAAAATTTCCAAGAATGCGCCGCATTCATCACCAACCACGTGAACCATACTGACCACGCCCCAGCTAGACATATGCACCGCAAGCGTGTTCAATGTTGATGATAGCTGTCCATGAAATGCAGCACATATGCACAGAAATCCCCCGAGTTCCAAGTCCATAGAATGCCCACATCACAGTCCCGCACCCTGAAGGATGTGTAATGGGTACAGTCGACTGTTGCAGGCAAGGGATCCCGGGTATGTAGAAACAGGGCTCGTGTTTGGCAGGTAATCCTTTTCCCGCCCTGGGAGGGATGTGGGTGTAGCACCTGCCTTACTCCCCCCTAATAATGCAAAGCATCCCCGGAGAATGCTAAATGCAGGTGTGAAATGTGTACAGCCCTATACCAGTGTCCAGTAGGCAATTCATGGATGGACAAGCGTATGACCAAGATGGCACCCATAACTGCAAACCCGTGGAATTACAGCCGCAGTAAGGCATTACACAGGTAATACACATAGGGACTACACTTGACATTCCCCATACAAAAACACAGAGAACCAGTTGAGAAAGTCCAAAGCAAAATGAGGTACTGTAGAAACGGTCAGTGACCACTCAGAGCCCACCAGGCATTAATTTCACTCACCAGAGTTTATTGGAGCGCTTTTCATCTGCTTCATAAGCAGACATCTTCAGAATACATACAATGCAGTC
>NW_025060848.1:0-4712 GCF_019279795.1 Protopterus annectens | reverse complement strand
ACCAAATTTCGCCGTACATGCCGTGCTGTAACGTTGCGACCTATCGTGTTGGTCTACCATATGGCCGCCATACATACTGTCATGGTTTGTACATGCGTCCTTTGCATCTCCTGTTGGCTATAGTCCTGTGGTACATTCTGGAACATTTCCGCTTTGCATCGTTTGACGTCGCCAGCTGCATAGCCACTGATGAGATGTCAGTACTACTTTGTGGGTACTGCTGTACATACGCCTATGGTTCCTGTACTGTATGCCATCGCATGTTATTACACTCCGCCTGTGACATGTCACCTACATACACATTTTACAGTGGCACACACATTACACACACACAGCGGAACACACGACAACCTCACCTCACACATACACATATTGCCGCCATAGCTCTCAACCTTCCATTTCCAAAATGAGGAACACACACATTCATAATGTGGAACAGATGGGCAAACTGTGGAACACATACCAATGGCTTACTAACAACTTCAGCTACGAAGGTCATAGGATGGTTAAAATATGCTGATTTACTTACAAAGCAGAACCTTTAATGAATTACTATGATTAATTTCTATTTACCAGGATTTCATTTAAATACATTCCTAACAATGAATGTGTGACTGAGTATTTCAATGTGGAACTTTGAGGAACTGCGAGGAACATGAACTGTTTTAGACCCCAAATGAGGTACGTTCCTCATAATGACGTACACTTGACAAATATGATTGCCGCTTTCGCACCGACGGTTGCACACAGTACCTACGTTGTGTGTACCTCCGCACTCATATCCTATGGATATGACACGCACATATCCCGTTACTATACCGTGGCCTGGCGATCATCCCGACCCGCGGATATGTATTGATGCAGGTTGACATTTCCATGGCTGGCGTTCCCTGCTCTGCCCACCCTCCCGGATGATCGGGTTGTCGTTCACTATATTTACTATGTGTGGATTTCGCGTCTTACTTATCTGTAAACTTGCATCCCTGGGTTCCATATTAACCTGTTGTACTTTATATCTGTGTATGTGTACATATATTTCTACGTGTGTACTGATATCTATTTCCGTATCTGTGTATGCACATAAGTACATATGTAGTCGACTTGCGGCAACAGTGGCAGCATACGGCTACGCCGTCTGCTGTAGGACTGGCGTGTGGTTGAGGTGTTGGCGTTCCATGCTCTGCTGGCTATTGGGTGTGCAGTGTTTGGGTGGTGCCTTTGTTGGAGTCACACATAGGTCCGCCCATACGGTACACATTACATGTTTGTGTGGCGTCCATTTCACTGTGTGTGCAGGTAAGGAGGTGTCAGTCCATGGGGCCTACGCTGTCAAAGTATGTGCTATGCGTTCCCTCTTTGCCAGGGCATAGGCATATTGGGTACGCCTCCGTCTACCTACTGGGGCTGGCACTGTGTGTTCATGGCGCTGAACTCCCTGTGCCTGTGCTTGCCTTGGCAGTTGGGGCGGGCTTGGTGGCCCTAGACCATTATGTCCCTGCAGCAGCTGTTTCCACAGAATCATATTGTGTAGCATACAACATACTATGAATATGTGGGCACATGTGCCTGGAGAGTACTGCAAGGCTCCACCGGATGTATCCAAGCACCGGAACCGTGATTTCAACATCCCAAACACACGCTCTATGATTATTCTGGTTTGTGCATGTGCCTCATTATGGCATTCTTGCATGTGTGTGTGTGCATTTCTGATGGGTGTCATCATCCACGGCTCCAGTGCATAGCCAGCATCCCCCACAAGGTGACCTTGTGTGATGTCCCCCCTGGCGAATACCTGATACAGCTGTGAGGCATGCCAGATATGGGAGTCGTGGTAGCTTCCAGGGCTGCCAGCACACACATCCATGATAATGCCCTGCGCATTGCACACGACCTGGCAATTGATGGAGGGGTATCCCTTGCGGTTTATGTAGCGTCTACCCTGCTCCCCGGGCGGTGACTTGATTTCTATGTGCGTACAGTCTATCGCACCCAGTACCTCCGGGTATTGTGCCACACGGTGGAAGTGGCGCATATTGCTAGCCAACTCCTCCTGAGATCTGGGGAAGTTTATATACTCATGGGCATGTCGTAACATGGCATCCAGGAACTGGTGTAGTACCCTGGATGCTGATGCCTGTGAGATGCCCATTATATCCCCGGTTGGCCTTTGAAAGGTACCTGTAGCCAATATTCACAAGCTCAGACATACCTTTGTGTCCACTGGGATGGGCTCCCCCCTGTTGTCTCTTGTTCTCAGGCGTGGCCGGCACAGCTCCACTATTTGCTGTAACGTGTCCCTTTCCACCCTGTAGCGCTCTACTATCTCCAGGTCTTGCCGCCCCTGGTAGGTCACCCTTGGTCTGAACACTCTCCTTCTCCTATGAGGCCTACGGTAGTTGTCGGCACCCTCCTCCACAACTCCGTCTGTCTCTGACACATACCTATGCATCACGGCCACGGCGGCACCCAACATATACATCTTAAAAGTTCCCCGTGTGTTTACACCCTACGGTGCGGCGTTTGGGAAATCGCGCTGTGTGTTGTGTGCATTCACACTTTATACTGTTGTGCTGTATACCCGGTGATGTCATTGGGTGTGTCTGTGCAGCCGTATCTGTGGATTATCTTCGGTGTTTGCGTTACAACTACAGCAGTATTACTAGTGTTACGATACAGTTGCCTGCATTGGCTTGGCTGCATCTTACATTACTGATGTTTCTGCGTTGCACCACTGTGCCTGCAGTGCATCCTGCTGCGAGCTTGTAACGCCTTGATGCATTTTGTCTGCCGCCCGCCGTTATCTTTACTCTGTATGGCTGACCTTATTTCGAGTTCTTTGCTCTTTGCATTTCCCCACTATCTTTGCACCTAATACTCCCCTTTCCGTTTTTGCGGGGTCTCCGTGCAGGATGGATTGTCAGCTGCCGCAGTTTTGCCCGCGCTCTGGATTGATTGGTGTTGATTGCTCGTACGGCTCCAGTACACTGCTTCCGCATTCCTCATATTCTCCGCGTACCTTCCTATATCCGTGCGTTGTTGGCGGCGAGGCCGCGTCACATGACTGGAATTCGAAACGCGTCAGTCATCCTAGTGCACGTATGCATCTATCGCGGCGGGCATTATGCTTCAAGCGCGCATCTATTTCCCTCACCGCACCGATCCTGCTGCTGTGATATTGCATTGTACAACCCATGTTGCCCCGGCCTCAGCCTTTCCTCTACGGTGGCACACCTCTGCGGTGTGTCCGGTGTGAGCCGCTCCTCGATTGTACTACCGCAACGCGGATTGCTCCATCCTTACACCACGGCGGTTTTGCGTTCACCAATATCTGCCTCATTGCATGGCGTGTACATGATTCACCGATTGCCGAACACTGCCGCCACTCGCCGACAACCCATAGCTGGGTTGAGCTTTCCTTACTATGGTGTTATTGATGGCTGTACCCTTCGATATTGATATACTGCTCTTTTAAGGACACATTCTCATGTGTTGGTGTTTGCCTTCTGTTACTTTTATAAGAGGTTTCTGCTGTTACATAACAGTATGTGGTGTTACAGTTTGTGCATGTTTTCTTCGGACACTACCGTTGCCCTTTAAGCCGTGGCATATGTGCACCTGTGACACCAGTTGACAGCGGCCTTCCGTACTCGCGGTCATGTTCCGGCTGAAATAACCGTTTTTTTGGTTTACGTGCCGTTCTTCTGCCACCTGCCAACAGGTGAATCGCTATTTGCCTTCATTTGCATGGTGCAATACCGCACACAGTGTGATTAGCATACCTACGCCGGGGCCGGCGCAGGTCCGGCGCACGCCGGGAGTGCACGTGGGATTGATTCATACCTGAATCGCTCGGTGGCCATATTTGGCTTTATAACGCCGACGCTATGCGGGCGCCTGGCGCAAGGTTCATGAATCCCGGGGATAGATAAACTGTTTTCTCTTGTTTTTTTTGTTTGATTTTTTTATTTTTCAAGGGGGCAAACTCTCTGCACTCCTGAACATACACACACACATATATATATATATATATATATATATATATATATATATATATATAAAATAGGAAAGTAAAATGCCAGAGCATACACAGGAACACAAATGGCAGATGTTCTCCAATAAAAAGCACAGGTCCAGATATGTATGCCAAAAAATGTAGGTACGAAGTCTCCAAGAGTTAGTATAAAACTTCTTTATTGCACATAAAGTAAGCGCTTTCACCCGTAGGCTTCTTCAGACTATTACACTCCATATAAAAAACAGTTCCTTTATATAACAGGAAATCACTGCTGATAGGTCAAAAACTTTCCCACACTTTTTCAAATTCCCAGAGCATTTAAAGCTAAACATTCCCAATAAATAAAAAATGATTCAAAAAAGGAACTATACTACAATATATCTCTTAGGACCCTAAAAATACATATATTTGAATACATTATATATATTCAGATAAACAAGACAATAATAAAATGGAATAAAAAACATATATATATATATATATATATATATATATATATATATATATATATATATATATATATGTAAAATAATTATAAAGGCTTAGTGATGTTTGGACTTGGGCAACTTTCTCTTACGTAAAATGGGCTGTAATTGAACCTTGTCATTGAGACCAGGGGACTTATCTGCTCTACAGCGAATGATCCATCTCAATTCGCATTCCTGTGTATAATTATCAATGTCCCCCCCTCTGACAT
>NW_025060847.1:0-5068 GCF_019279795.1 Protopterus annectens | reverse complement strand
GGGTCCCCACGTGTGCCATGTGTGCATGTGTGCATGTGTGCCTGTGTCCCGGGCATGTGTGCATGTGTCCCCATGTGTGCCGGGTTTTTCCAGTGTGCCTGTGTGCATGTGTGCATGTGTGCCTGTGTGCATGTGTGCATGTGTGCGTGTGCCTGTGTCCATGTGTGTGTGCATGTGCATGTACATGTGTGCATGTGCATAAGTGCATCACTGGTAACAATGTGTGGAGACTGTAAACTGTGTTTCCTGTCTTCCTCCCACAGGTTCTGGTGCTGCTCTGGTGTCCTGCAGCAGGGAACCTGAATCTGGTGCCACAGGTACTGGTAATGATGATATTTGTGTAATGGTACAGGAAGGTGTGTCAGGGTCCACCAATGGTCATCCAATTGACAGTACACAGCTGTCAACCCATCATTGCACACAGTCATCCTGCCAGTACATCCTCTGTCACCATTGTCCCTAGGTGATGGACAGGATACAGTGGGCATTGACCAGGGTAATGTGGTATCTGTGGCACATGCTTCCCCACAGAGCAGCCATGGGCAGGGTCCTGCGATGGTACCACACAGACAGTTGGCCATGGGTTCTCGTGGGAGCATCCGTGGTTGTACTGCCTCTGGCAGACGTGCCCAAAGAGGTCTGTCAACCTCAGCTATGTTTCGGGCTGTCATGCAGTCAGTATGGAAAGGTACACCAGACAGGGTCTGGGGGAGCTGAGAGCATGTCGCACAGCCATGACTGACAGTATGCGTGACATCGCGGATGCTATCCATAATTTCACCGATGTTATAGACAGACGTTGTGGGGACATATTACAGCAGTTCCACAACCAAATGTCCATGAGCCAGGGCAATGGTGGGCAGTTGCGGCATCGACGGGGCCCGTATGCCAGGAACAGCAGCAGTTGGCAGTTGGCGGGGACAACAACAGGCCCGCGCACGCCCCCATAGTCTCAGCAGAAGTGCCAGCAATGCTGGGTCTGTGCTGTCATCGAACGTCCCAGGCGACCACGTGCCCATGGCTCTGGCCAGTCCCAGCCGGGACCCGTGTCCAGTCAACACACTCCGCTTCTGATGACAGTACCGAGTCTGGCTTAGTACTGGATACGGTCCGTAGCCCCCCTGCCAGGCACAGGTACCGTTCCATGCCCACAGACATTGATCTGTATGACCTGCCAGGTGCAGTCTGTGGCTGTCCAAAAACCCCCTGTATATGGCAGCCATGAGGTGGAACTGTGTGCGTGCATATACACACATGCAAAATGTTAACACCTAGGGCTACCACATACACGCACACACTGCACCAACAGTGCCCCACCCTGTACTGCTGCCCTCACCAACACACATACACAAAATGTCAATTGGTGGTATCAGTGGCAGACTCAGGCATACCTAATTCACCCCCTGTGCATATGATGAAACTGTGCCACCTCCTGCGATCTCCAACATCATTGCGGAACAGGTAAACACGTTGCTGATGCACAGGGTGACTACATAGAAGTGTATTAGTAGTATCATGTTGGTAACAGTACAGTGTGCTGATATGACTGTGTGTATATCCCAGCATGCCTGATGCAGTAACTGTATGAATGTCCTGAATTGTTATCTGCACCCATAGTACATACCAAAGTGTAACAGCTGCACATTATTGCATACCGGTGGTAAGGATGTCAACAGATAGCTACATGGGTAGCACAGGGGGGAAGCTAATGCAAGTAGTGATATGCAATGATGGACATGTACAGTAATGGTGTCAAGTTGCCCACAATGACTATGCAATGTGGATGTTTGCGCATGTTGATATGTGTGCAGTACCAATGTAATCCAAATCACAATTAACTATGACATAATATCAGTTCTACCATGGGCATCTGCGGGGCATTCCTGGTACAGGTTGATAGTGCCTACATATTTGCACTGTTACCTACTGTTAGTGTTACCCCTTCTTTGTTGTACAATGGACTACTTCCAGCCCTGCTTACTGTAGCTTTGTTTGCATGCATGTTCCCCGGGTTCCGGGAACACTACTTCCACCTGCAATGCAGAGTTACAGTGCTTCTGTGGACTCCTAGTGACATCTGCATAGCGAATACGTATGTCAAGTTTACACATGACAGAACGTCACTGTCTGTCCTGTTCACATGTACGTTGCCTGTGACACATTGCACATGTCTTACCTGGCATTTACCTACGTGTGCAGTCATATATGCCAGTGCTATGAAACAGTAGCAGTACACCCACACATACACACCTTCAGTATGATGTTCACCATTGGCCCTATGTGTTGGTACTCACCATGGCAATCACACTACTAGGGTAGCATGTGCAAAGGTAACCTGTGAATCTCCTCTATGGTCCAGTTGTGGTTTATGTGAGTCATGTGGCAATGTCACAGCTACCACATGTATGCAGTCAACCATCACCCTTGGCCAGGAACGTACAACACATGTGTGGGATGCCACCACATAGCCAATCTGGGGAATGAGCACTCTGAACCCAGTACCCTGTCAGGTGGCATGTCATACTACAGTGACTACAATACCAGTCAGACATAGACACGCACTGACAGCAAGCTGAACACACTGACACTGGGGCATATGTGGGGACTCAGAATAGCATTCTGCATGAGCATCACACACCTCCGCAGCTGGCACACAGGCATATATTACGTCGGAACAGAGCACATGCCACACATGTCACACACATCCCGTGTGCCACACACACTCACAGCCTGTAGGGCTACACAACACACCTGCTACAGATGTGTCAGGTACCTCTCTTGGCCGCTGCAGTGGGGTCCCCACAAAAAACTGTACAGGTGAAGGTACAATATGCCTCTTGCAGCCTATGGTCCAACAAACCTGGATACATATAGGGCATGGGAAATTCTCAGCATTGGCCCTGGGGCCCCTATGGTGACCTTGGGACATACCCCCCCGGACTACATATAGGGAAATGAAGAATTTTCTCAGCCCCTGTTTCCCTGGGCCGTTGAAGCCTTAAACTTGGGGCCACAAAATTCACCCGGTATGCTACCCCCCCTTTTATTGGAAGGGGGGTTTTTATTCCAAAATTCTGCCCCAGCTCCAAATGTTCATTCCCCCTAGGGTATCCCGGTTGGCCAACGTGTGCTTAAAAAACAGGGAACCACAAGATGTGCAGGGCAGCTTGCATGGGGAACCCAATTTTTGGGGCCCCAAATTATTCAAGGGTCCTTTAACCCATACTGCCTTATCCCCAACCCTGGTTACATTTCCACCTCCCCGGGGGGATCCCAAGGCACCAAAAGGTCACACAACCCCAGGTTTTTACAGCACAAAGCATCAGGGCCTTTCTTGGGAGGTAACTGTGTTGGATCCTCCCGGTTCATGGCCCCACAACCCAACCCCCCTCACGGCCATTTTCCTCCCTAAAAACCCCTGCCTTTTCGTCCCCCAAGAACCACATGGGGGGTGGATCCCAAGGGCCCCCAAACATTCCCGGTTTTGGGACAAACCCCAAAGCACAGGGCCTAAATTCATGGATAAAATGTTAACTCCCCCCTGGGCATAGCCCCGGCACACACAACCCCCCATACCCAGGGAAAACCCCCTTTTTTTTCCATAACAACACTGGCAATATGACAGTCTCAAGAACTGTTTTTTGGCTGGACTGCATCCAGCCAAACATTGTGCGTGAGCATTACTGTAGCTACAACACACTAGTTGAAGGGTTCCCAGCATGTGGTCACTGAATTGCAGTGGAATGACATGTTACCACTCCCACAACAGGTGGGAACATGCAGCACCTGTACATCGACTACATGTAGACTATATGGCCCAGACCAGATGTGTATCCCCTGCTGTAGGTATTTTACCATATACACCCACACTGTATAGACAATACCCGTGCCCCTGCACAGTAAGACACAGTCATATTGTTATGCATTGCAAATGCCATTTATCCACTGAGGCATGTGTCAGACATGGTAACTACTGCAGGTCACAGGTATTTATGTGTATGTGTCACACACATACATCATGCAATGCCATTGCTGGTTTAGGCAATGGCATGCATTGTTATGCACAAAGACCCCACAAGGTCATAAAGTGTGACACAACCACCGTGGTTTTGGGTTACCAAAACATACCTATCTGTACTCTGACAATGGTAATAGACGTAGCAGACACTACTGGCTTTACTGGCCAACTAGCCCTGTTTGGCTGTGCTGATAGTGTGGTGACATCCCCTGTGTTTACTGGGAGAATATGCAGCATCTGGTGTATTGTAGTATTTGCCAAAAGGATCTGTTCTCTCATATTTGCATTTACACACACCCTACTACCCCCACACACACTTGCCATTTGCAGGATTCATACTTCTACCTAACTAAGTCATGACATGTGAGAGAGACGCATTAGCGAAGTGCACTATTCGGATTACTAGATGGTTCTTTTTCTCTGGCTGTACTTATAGGGTGCTGACATCATCAGTGTTTTGAAAGGGTAATGTGCATCAGGTAGTGTGATCTCCTGATTGCCAAAACTCATATTTTTCATACAGAATTGCCCCACACAAACTCCCACATCCAAACATACACACACGTGCACGTTCAAACCACTACCTAACTATGTTATGACACGTTGGAGCAGATTGCGCTATTCGGATTACTGGTAGATGTCTCTTCTCCAGCTGTATGTATAGGGTGCTGACATCATCACTGTTTGGAAAGGGTAATGTGCATCATGTAGTGTGATCTCCTGATTGCAAAAAAGCACATGTTTTTCATACAGAATTGCACACACAAAGTCTCCACATCAAACACACACATGCCATTTGCAGGTTTCCAACTCCTACCTAACTATATTATGACATTCGGGGAGACGATTAGCAGAGTGGGTTCAAATTTCTGGGAGGTTTCCTTCTCCTGCTGTACTTATAGGGTGCTGACATCATCCTGCAGAGATAGGAATGTGCACCCTGTAGAGTGCAGGCACAGTTGCCAAAAGGGACATTCCCCCACACAGACTTGCACACACTAACCCCCTCCCACACACTGGCATTGCAGGATTCAAACCCCTACCTAACTA
>NW_025060846.1:0-5160 GCF_019279795.1 Protopterus annectens | reverse complement strand
AACCTTTGCTCCATCTGGTTCGGGGACTTCGGCCCGATGGCTCCCCGAAGAGATCTCGGTCCCCTTACTGAGTATCCACTGCCCGGGTCTCCTCTTGTCGGAGCGAGCCATCGACCCGATCTTGAGATCTTCCAGGCTGTCTGACCACGACTTGGAGAGGGTGGTAAGCAGGCGGTTGAAGTCTCAGGCACTGGCCCAAATGCTCCATAGCCCGTCTCATCAGATTTGAAGCCTTACCCTTGAACTTCCTCCTCCGACTCCACAGAGTTCGGAGCTGGAGCTGGGACAGCGACTTTTTGGCCCGAGCCGATACATCCTTCGGCTCCGATCCTCGGCCCCGATCTCCTCCTTGAGACCTTCCTTGGAGGGACCCGGGTCGCCGGGTTTCCTTGTCGGCTCCGAGGGGCTAGTGGCATTGGACCCTTGTCCGACCCGCCCCCTCTCGGGCTTGGGCTTTGGTAAGCTCGGCGCCGACATCGGCCTCGAGCCTTCCCTCTCAGTGGAGCCGGGCATTCCTTTTTCCCTCGAGCGGGATATTCCGCCCTCCCGTGGGGGGGAGCCTTTGGGGTGATGAGGTGTGTCCTGGCCTCTGAGCCTGGTCAACGGTCCACCCCTTTAGCTCCTCCCTCATCAGTGCCTGCAGACGCCTCTTGCCAGCCTCTTGCTCTCAGGCCCAGGGATCCATCGCCCCAGGTTTCCCCACTGGGAATTTCCTCCTCTTCCGAGGTTTCTCCTGATCCTGCAGGGGAACCCCTGGGAAGAGGAGGGTAAGAGGAAACACACAGACTCCCTGAGTCTACTACATCTGATACCGACTTAGATGAGTCGGGGGGTTTCCCCCACGACCCCCTCTGAGGATGTCTCCTTTTCAGACATCCTTGAGCTCCTCAAACAGAGGGGAATTGGCCTCCATTGACCCCTCCGAGGATGAGTCGGTATACCTGGAGGCTTTTGGATCCCGACCCTCCACCTCCTGTCTCCGCCTTCGACCCACTGATGCAGGTAGTGGCTGGGAAAGGGCCCTCAGATTCTGTGGAACCTGTCCCCAGGAGACCATCCAAATTCATCACGGCCCCTTCGGACAAACAGTTCCTTTCCAAGGGTGTCTCTGTGGATGCTATTGGTGGCGGCCCACTAAGAAGGAACTGGCGGATCCTTCAGTACCTGTCCATCCTCCTAACAAGGATTCTAGGACCATGGACAGGTATGGAAAGCGGATGTTTTCTTCAGCGACCTTTGCTATGCTCGCTGAATTATCTTTGTCACTTCACCAGGCTTCAGAGATGTTCTCAAGGAACTGGGTGAAGTAGTCCAGGATCCTTCTGCTGCTGGGGCTCAGGAAAAGATTGCCTCCAGCTTGCAATCCTGAATTCCATATCTAACTCCTCCATGCGGCTCATATCCTATGGGGCCCATGGAGCAGCAGGGCCGCAGGCACAGGGTTGCTCTTAGACGCCAAGCCTGGATGCGGCTTTGTAATTTTGGACCCCCTTTTAAAGGGCCCCTTCACTAATACCCCCTTTGATGGTTCGGCTTTGTTCGGACCTCAGCTGAAGGATACCTTGACCAGGTGTGAGCAGGACGGTAAAACTCTTTCTGCCGTTGGAGTCCAGTTTTCCACTCCTCCTAGACCATACCCCAAGGGTCAGAAGGGGAAGATGTGGTTCGTAAAGCCCCAGGAGCTACCCCGGACACACGTGGTCAGTTTACCCCCAGAGGCAGAGGGGTAAAAAGCGCCCTAGAGGCAGGGGGGGTCCTCAGAACCAGGGCAACAGGGAGTCTCTTCCTGAGAAGCCCTTTCAGCATCCCTGAGGTGTTGCCCGACTGTCCACCCTTGGAGGCAGTCGGGGAAGGATTTCCTGTACCCAGTAGCCTGGCAATCCCTATCTCAAGAGATGTGGGTACAGTCGATCATATCCGAGGGTTACAAAATCCCTTAAGGTTTCCCTGCCTCTACAATCCCTTCCAGACATCTCACCCGGTCAAAGGGATTTGGCAGAACAGGAGGTTTCAAAGCTCCTAGAAAAAAGAGCCGTCCAGACTGTGCCGGCAGACCAGGTAGGATCCGGCCTACTGAGATTCTTTTGGTCCCCAAAAGGACGGGGGATTGGAGACCAATATTAGACCTGAGCAATCTAAACAGATTTGTCACGGAGCCAAGATTCCGGCTGGTCACGCTTCAGTCCATTCTGCCCTTTCTGGGCAAGGACAACTGGATGTGCTCTATAGACCTTCAGGATGCGTACTATCACATAAAGATTCACAGACGCTCCAGAAGGTTTCTCCGCTGGGTAGGGACCAGTCATTACCAATTCAGAGCACTGCCCTTTGGCCTCACTTCAGCCCCCAGAGTGTTTACCAAATGCATGGCAGTGGTCACAGCTCATCTGAGACGTCAAGGATTCCAGGTGTTTCCTATTTGGACGACTGGCTCCCTCCGACCACCAAGTGTCAGCTTCTTCAGTCCAGAGACTACACTCTACAGCTTTGCAGGAGTTTGGGAATTTCAGTAAATTTCGAAAAATCTTTTCTGCTGCCTTGCCAATCTATCACCTTTATAGGCGAGAATTAAACACCGTCAAAATGTTAGCCAGACTAACAGATCAAAGAATTCTGGACATCCAAAAAATTTTCGGGTTCTTTGCAAAGCAACAAGATCAAAGCCAGATTTATACTGAAGGTTCTAGGTCTGATGGCTGCGCCATTGTTCTTCTACCACTGGCTCGCTCCACATGCGTCTTCTGCAGTGGATGCTATTCACGCAGTGGTCGTACCACAGTCTCCCGATGAGGCACGAAGTCTTGGTAACACAGTCGGAGCTCATCTGAACTGGTGGATATTTTCCCCCTCTTCTTCATCGGGGCCCGACCCTTTATTCCCCTCCTCCAGTTGCCACAGTCACTACGGATGCCTCTCTGATCGGGTGGGGGCATTATCAGGGCAGGATGGTCCACGGACGTGGCAACCCATAGAATACCATCTGCACATAAATGTCCTGGAGATGAGAGCAGTGCTTTTAACGTTGCAAGCCCTCAACGTCTTTCTTCCCACCGGGACTATTGCAGTACAGACGGACAACATGTCCGTGGTCTGGTACATCAACAAACAGGGCGGACCAGGTCCTATCCGTTATGTCGAGAAGCTCTCAGACTTTGGCAATGGGCAATCTCTTCTCAGCGGTTTCTGATAGCAACGCACATCCCGGCAGGTCCAACCTATTAGCGGACAGGCTGAGCAGATCCATTCTGATGCCTCACGAGTGGTCTCTCAATCAATCTGTAGTGGATCAGATTTTTCTGAAGTGGGGCACTCCTTGTTGCGATCTTTTGCTACTCCTCAAAACAACAAGTCCCCCGATTTCTTCACTTCTTTCCCTTCCAGGCCAACCCCTGAGAGACTCTCTAACCCAGGATTGGCCCGGGACTTCCTTTTCCTCCTTTCCCTTGATTCCACAAGTCATTCAGAAAGCCACCGTTTGAGAGCCAAGTTGATCCTCATTGCCCCATATTGGCCTCGACAAATTTGGTTTCCGCCTCTGCATCGTCACCTTCTGGTGCAGCCCTGGCATCTGGACCCAGTTCGGATCTCTTGATCCCCCAAATCGGGTCAGCAGCACCGGGCCATTCATTCTCTCAACCTCACTGCTTGGTTGCTCCACTTCCTACCTAGCCAGGCTACCGATGATTTGGACTCAGTCAGAGACATTTTAGTGTCTTCCTTGAAGTCGCCACTAGGACTGTTTATGCTAGCAAGTGGCGTTTTTCTATTTGGGCAATTCCAGAAATATTGACCCCCTTTTCTGCTCCTGTACATTCGGTTTTAGATTTCCTGGGAGGTTTTTCATTCAGGATCCTCGTCATCTACAGTCAAAGTACAACTGGCTGCTATTTCCAAGTATCATGTTGGCTGCATGACAATAACATTATGTCTCATAGGTTATGCAAGGCCTTTCTGAGAGGAGTTTTCTCCTAAAAACCCCCTATAAAGCATCCTCCTCCGCAATGGGATCTAAACTTAATGTTAGCATCCTTGATACTACCTCCTTCGAACCGTCTGCTTCATGTTCTTTGAAGTTATTGACCTGGAAAACTATATTTTTACTGGCTGTCATTCTGCAAGAAGGGTTTCCCAGATTCAAGCCCCTTTCATTCCCCTTATTTGGTTTTTCATAAGGACAGGGTATCATTAAGAACTAACCCTTCCTTTCTCCCCAAAGTCGTATCTCAAACCAACATTAACCAATCTATAGACTACCAGTCTTTTTTCCAAACTATTCCGACAGAGCTGAACAGAAACTGCATTTTTTGGATGTCCATCGTCAGCTCAGGTACTATTTGCATAGAACTAAACAATTCAGAAAATCGGACCAATTATTTGTCTCCTATGCAGAAAACAGGATAGGTCTTCCAGTATCTAAAGTGACCTTATCCAGATGGTTGACTTCCACTATTTCCTATGTGTACTCTCTCAGAGGCAAACAGCTATCTTCTAAGCCAAAAGCACACTCAACCAGGAGTCTATCCACTTCTGCAGCTTTTCAGGATAGACTACCCATTGATACCATTTGTGGGAGCTACTTGGGCACATACCTTTGTCTCTCATTACAAGTTGGACTTGGCCTCCAGAGATAGGGCCAGTTTTGGTTCCACAGTTCTCAAGAGTCTGTTCCATTGAGCCACCCGGGATACAGGTGCTAGGGACCCGGTCCCATCCAGCAAGAATGAAGAGATTGACAACTTAACATTTAGAAGTTATGTACACCATAACGCTTCCATGTTAGTTTCTCTCTCTTCTTTCTTCCCTCCCCCCTTCCCCTTGCCTGGACAGATCTTGAAGAGTTCCTATTAGGTTGTTTCCTCCGAGCCTTCATTTGAGGACTTCTATTAGGAACTTGTGTTCCTAATTATGTTAGGATAGTCTTTAGCAGGGTAGGTTAGCTACCAAACGAGATCTGAGGTAGTTCCGCCTTGCATCATGGGATATAGGGTTGCCTCGAGCTGGTAAAAGGAGTTCCTAAGAGCAGTCGCGGGATCGCTCGAACCCATCCAGCAAGAAAGAAGAGAAGACAACTAACATGGACTTATGGTAGGTACATAACTTCTAATTTCCTTGGCTTGGGGATATGGATGTCCAGTTTTTAGATTTAATTTATGGTTGGAG
>NW_025060845.1:0-5148 GCF_019279795.1 Protopterus annectens | reverse complement strand
GAGAAGCTGGCTCCCTTGCTTGGAAAGGGCACTGTTGAGGACTACGGACCCCGGTCCCTGCCACGGCTCCATCCCGCCCCCTTGCAGTTGGGCCAGGCCCCACCACCCGGTCCCAGGGACAGCCCCGATGTCCCAAGTGTTCCCTTGGAACATCCAGCGGGGAAGAGTACCCCTGGACACCCCCCGAAGTACCTCGGCGGTGAAAAGGAGGCACATGGACTCCCCGAGTCCGTAAGACACAAACCTGGATGAAGGGAAGGCTCCCGGTCACCCCTGAAGACGTCTCATTTGGAGACACTATGGAAATGTTGAGGATCGGGTGGTCGCCCCAAGGCCTCCTCGGGCGAGTCTGTGTTCTTGGAGGCATGAGGCGGCCCAACTCCTCTTGGGTGTCCCTCCTCCCGACCTTGGTGGACCTTATATCCATCAGGCGTGGAAGGATCCGGACACCGTTGAGCCTGTACCCAAGCGCCCTGACCGTATCCTTTCCCCCCGGACCATTTGGAGAAAAGGGCCCCCCAGTAGATGCCATGATGATGGCTGCAGCCACTAAGGGGGAATTGGCCGGAGAGTCCCTTTTGCATCCCCCGGGCAAGGAGCCCCGCTCGATGGATCGCATTGGGAAGCGAGTTTTCAGTTCAGCGACCTTCTCTTGAGGCTGAACTACATGGCACATGTCATCAGGATGCAGGGGGATCTGATTAAAGAATACGCTGCATCCCCCCAGAGTCCATGTCGAGGATAAGCAGGTTTACTCCACCAATGGCCACTCTTAGATCTGTTTCAAACATTTTGCGGCTGCTTTCTCGCTACGAGGGTCCCGCTAGAGCCAGCAGAGCAGGCCTAGTCATGAGGGGGCAGGCCTGGCTCCGCCACTGTGATTTGCAGAGCCCTTCAAGAGCGAATGCCCTTCGATGGTTCTGCCTTGTTTGGCAAAACTGTTCGAAACATTAGTCCAGAGCAGAAGGGGGGAAGCGCTGTCTGCCGCCAGTCCGTTTCCCAGCTCCCCAGAGGTCCTTTCCCAAAAACCAAAAGGGACAGAAGAAGATGTGGTTCCGGAATCGCAGCAGTCCCAACCTGCTCCCGGGTAACCAGTCCTTCCGTGGCAGAGGAGGCGGGAGGTCGCCGTCCAGAGGCAGGGGCTCCTAGCAACTTTGGGTCCAGAGAACCTTTCTCGAAAACCCCGCAGCAGCCCTGAAGGGTTGCCGGGTGTCCGTCTCTGGAGGCAGTCGGGGCATTTCGAGGCACCTAACTTCTTGGGAGTCCATCACAACAGAGTTGGGTGCTTCTGTGATATCCAGAGGTTATACAATTCCCCCATCAAAGTTCCCAGATCTCGCAGCCTCCCAGATGTTCCACCCGACCAAAGGGAGGCAGCAGCTTCAAATCGGACAGCTGCTAGAAAAAGAGCATCCAGCGCCCCAAACCGGTCAGGGTTTTACTCCAGGTTCTTTTAGTGCCAAAGAAAGGGGACTTAAGACCATCTTAGATCTTTCCCTGCTGAACCTGTCAGTAACCAAGCAAAAATTCGGATGGTCACCCTTCAATCTATACTCCCCTTTGAGGAGAACGACTGGATGTGCTCCATAGACCTCAAGGAGCGACTACCACATTCATGGACAGGCGGTCCAGGAGGTTTCTTGCTCGGCTGGGAGCCAGTCATTATCAGTTCAGGGTCCTTTCCCCTTTTGGGCTCACCTCAGCCCCCCGGGTGTTCACCAAGGTTTAGCTGTTGTAGCGGCCCACCTGAGGCTCCAGGGATTACAGGTCTTTCCATACCGGGGCGACTGGCCCCTAGGCATCATCAAGGCATCTTCTGTGCTCAGCCAGGGACTACTTCCTTTAGCCCCAAGGCTGGGCATCACTGTCAACTGGGAGAAATCTTTACTGCACCCACTCAAGTTATAGATTTCATAGGAGGAAGACTAAACACCAGATCATGCAAACCTTCCTCACCCCAGACAAAATTTTCCCAAACCTGAAGTGTCATGTGCGGTCCTCAACCATTTCCGACAGCACCCGGTCCTGAGGGCCCTAGGTTCATGGCGGCAGCTATCCGCTTCTTATTCATGCCCCATGGGGGTTCTTCAATGGACCCTTCAAGTTCAGTGGTCCTCTCTGTTCCTCTCAACACTCTGATAGCGGTCAGCAAAGCATGAAAGGATTCCCTTCTTTGGTGGCTTCATCTCCGGAGCCTCTGACAGGAGCCCTTTTTTGTGCAGCATTTCCCGAGCCACAGTGACCAGGGGCTTCTTGCCTCGGGTGGGGGGCATTCTGCGGGAAGTTGTCCAAGGCACGTGGAACTCCACAGAGACTTTGCATATAAATGTCCTGGAAATGAGGGCGGTGCTCCTAGCGTTGCAAGCACTTCCCCCGTTCTTCCTTCAGGGACTATTATTCAGACAGACAACATGTCGGTAGTCTGGTACATCAACAAACAGGGAGGAACCAGGTCCTATCCCTTTGTCGAGAGGCCATGAGAGTCTGGGAATGGGCAATTTCCCCCAAAACGCTTTCTTGTAGCACGAAATTCTGGGAAAATCCAACATCCTTGCGGAAAAACTCAGTCGCACATTCTTTCCCCTCACGAGTGGTCTCTCAATCCTCAGGTAGTGAAGAAGATTTTTGCCGTTTTTGGGGAACCCTGTTGCGATCTTTTGCCTCTCCCTCAACGCCAAATCGACAATTTCTTGCTCTGCTTCCCCACCAGAATTCGGGGAGCTGGTGCATGCTTGGCCTCCCGGTCTCCTTTATGCTTACCCTCCACTACCTCTGATGCAGAGGCTTCTGCAGAAAGCCAACAGTTTGGGGAGCAGAATGATTCTCATTGCCCCCTTCTGGCCTCGCAACCCTGGTTCCCCCTTTTTATGGTCTCACAAAGTGAATCCACCCTGGATTCTGGATCCAATTCGGATCTCATCTCCCATCCTCTGGGAATTTCGGTCCCCAATCTGCCCTGAAATTGACAGCTTGGCTGCTCCAGTTCCATCCTTGATTAGGACTCGGTATCTCATCACCGGTCAAGGCCATTCTAGTGGCAGCTCATAAACCTTCCACTAGGCAGGTTTATCGGAGTAAATGGAAGAGATTCTCTATTTGGGGTCCAGAAAAATTTGGATCCTTTTTTCCCCTATGTCGCAGTGCTGGATTTTTAACAGACCTCTTTCATCAAGGGCAAGTTCTTCCCGATTAAGGTACAATTGGCAGCCATCTCTCATTATCACATTGGTCATGAGACAGCTCCCTCATGGCAAATTTGCAAAACCTTTCTTAAAGGATTTTTTGTTGAGGCCTCCAGTCAAAGACACATTGTACCACCTTGGGACCTATCTTTAGTTTTGCAAGCTCTTACTGCTCCTCCTTGAGCCTGCAGTCTACAGACCCGAAGTACCTTTCCTGGAAGACTGCCTTCTTAGTAGCTATCACCTCAGCCAGAAGGGTGTCTGAACTTCAGGCTCTATCGTCAAGCCTTACCTTTCCTTCTTTCCAGATAGGGTGTGCCTCAGGACCAATCCATCTTTTCTTCCAAAGGTCTCTTCAGAATCTAATATCAACCAATCAATCAACTTACCTGTGTTTTTCCCAAGTACTCAAACAAAGGAGAATACAAACTGCATTCCTTGGATGTTCATAGGCAATTCGATTTTATATTCACAGAACAGCTGGTCACAGGCAATCAGATCAGCTGTTCGTCTCCTTGCTAAATTTGCTTTGGGTAAAGCAGTTTCTAAAGTCACACTATCGATGGATTGCTAATTGTATTCTGCAGGCTTATGACACTTCAGGTAGACCTGCTCCTCAGAGCGTTTCCGCTCATTCTACTAGCGCAGTCTCCACGTCAGCCCCCTTTAAGTCCCGTCTGTCATTCGATGGTATCTGCGGCAGCCACTTGGGCCTCACCTCATACCTTTATTTCTCATTATAAGGTGGATGTTGTTTCCAGAGGAAGAGCATCCTTTGGCTCAGCGGTGCTCGAACATCCTTCCATGACGCCCAAGATTCAGGTAGCTGGGGACTCTGTCCCACAGGTTGCAGACAAATGAAGTCTGCCTACTTCAGATTTAGAAATTATGTACTCACCATAACGTTCCATCTGAGTAGGTGACTTCATTTGGATCAACATCCTCCATCCCCTGACCTTTATACAGCAGTATTTTTTGCTTTGTTCAGGTACTGTTGTCAGTATTATATAGGCAAACTCAATCTGAGGTCAGTCAGGGATTGGCAAGGGGTTATGGGTAGAGGGAGGAGCTAGGAGCTCGGAGCCTAAGCTTTTGAAATGCCGGCTCGGATCCGAGGTCGGATCCGATACCCAAAGGTTGCATCCAAATGAAGTCACCTACTCAGATGGAACGTTATGGTGAGTACATAACTTCTAATTTCAGAATGCCAACAGTCTCTGTGTCCTTATAGTTTCAGCTAGGAAATAAATATTTTCACCAAAGAAAAAACATGCAGCACTTACCACTATGCTAAGTAATACTATTATTGCAACACTTGCAAAACAAAAAGAGAACACTTAAGAATTGTGACAAATCATTTAAATATGCAGCATATTAATTTCCCTGTCAGCAGTATTTCCTCTTTGTCTGCTATTCCAGTAGTACCATCTATCCTTTTCTTATTATTGTCTATATATCTGCATATCCCTCTGTACAAAGTCAGCTGCATTTTCCATCCACCAGCATGACCCATATTGCCCTTGTTCCCAGCCTCCCTCTGAGTTCTTTTGTTGCTTTTAATACCTCCTTTCCCTTATATCACATTACAACTCTTTTTGTTTAAACCCACTATGCGTTCCATAAACTCTGTAGCCTGTTATGTTTGCATCTTAGTTATGCTTTTGTAAGTCTTGCATTTCTCTTAGTGCCGAAATATTATTTAATTTCTCTGACATCACTGCCACTGCTTTGATCATGTATTGCCTGAATAATGGACATTTGCACTCAGTAACTTCCATGGTTCTTTTATTTTGCTCCTGTTTGCTTTATCCATGTTTATGTGATCATTGCTTTCTCCCCATTTTTCCCAGATTTGCTCATTATCTTGTATTCACTTTTGGAGTTTATGATGCTAAGTATCCTAATGGATTGGTGGGGAGGATAGATTTTCTGTAAAGATATTCTATGTATCAGTTTGCTAGTTTTT
>NW_025060844.1:0-4706 GCF_019279795.1 Protopterus annectens | reverse complement strand
ATGATACCTGAGTGGGGTATTGTGTCAAGGCCTTTGCCAGGTCGAGGTAGGCTGTATGGACTGCCTTTCCTCATCAATGGCCTTGGTGACTGTCTCAAAAAGTCAACCAAGTTTAAGAGGCAGGATCTGCCTTTGACAAAGCCAAACTGGGTTGGATCCAAAGTCTGCAAGTTCCCTATGTCTTTATTTATGAGTTCCATTATGATCCTCTCCATGGCTTTGCAGATAAGGCTTGTCAAGCTAAGGGGGCGGTAATTTCCAGGGTCTGTGGAGGCACCGCCCTTATGAAGTGGGACCACACGCCACTCCTTGGGTACGTATCCTGAGGTGAGGCTAAGATTAAACAGCTGTCCTAACTGTGGGTTTAATTCCTCATTGAGTTCATGAAGCACACAGCCGGGGACACCATCCGGTCCCATGGATGCTGTGTTTTTTGCCTTAGTGAGGGCAGTTCTCACCTGGGCGTTGGAGATGTTTGGGGGGCTACAATCCTCTGGAATAGATATCTCCCCTTTTGGGGGGGAGAGTTTGCACTGAACCTGTCAGCCAGTATGTTGGCAATGTGTGTAGGTTCAGTAATTTTCACATCATTTTGAACTAATTCTGAGCATATCTGGGAGTTTCCTCCTAGGTTTCTAACATAGCTAAAGAAGGCCTTATGATTGTCTTTAGAGTCCTTGGCGATTTTTCTCTCAAAATTTGCCTTGGATGATTTTATGAGAGCTCTTAGATTTTACTTATAATGATCAAAGGTGTCTTACCTTTCAAGGATTTTGCTCTATCTTGTAGTAGCTTCCTCCTTTTGTTGTAGAGCTTGTTTATGGCTGGGGTCCACCAGACTGGACGCTTGCCTTTGGTACAGAGAGTCTTAGTTTTGTTTGGGATTGCCTGATCCATGCAGTCCTGTAGGTGCTGGTAGAAGGCATTTGTAAGTGATTCAGCGGTTTGAGTAATGTTTACCACTGGCTCAGGGGCCTTAAAGGAGACCACACTAGTTTTTAGAAGTGTGAAATCGGCTTTTGAGAAGTTTTTCACTGTGGTCTTTTTTATTTCAGGTGGGGGCGGGATGAGGACCTCCAGCGAGATTAGTTTATGATCTGATCTCACCAGTGAGGGGCATACTTCCGGTGTTAAACATTTTGATCCCATGCTCGTGATGATGAGATGAAGTATGTTTTTCTCCTCTAGTGGGGATGGTGACTAGTTGTTCCATGGCATTTGAGTTTATGAACTCCAGGAATCTTTGGGCTTGAGTGTTGGGCTTGAGTAGTGTTCCCAGTCTATATTAGGGTAGTTGAAGTCACCTAGTATGATGGTGTTTGGAGATACATTTACCCCTCCAATGTTTTCAGGAAGGCCATGTGAGGTTCCAGAGTTTGAGAGGGTGGCCTGTAACATGCTACAAATTGCAGAGCAGTCTTGCCTATGGTTAATTGCACCTGGATGGTCTTCGATGCATCGTGCCACCAACCTTGAGGTGTGGGTGTCCTTTATGAATATGGACACCCTCCTTTCTTGGTGTTGTCCGGATTTTGGGGCCGGAACGCATGATATGAGGTGAAACCTGTTAGTGCTGGGGTGCTCTCAGGAGCCTTGAACCAGGTTTCTGTCACAGCACAGACATCGATGTTCTCCATATTGAGAAGGGCCTCGAGTGCATGCATCTTGAGATTGAGACTTCTGGCATTGAGCAGCATTACCCTTATTTTTTTCCTTTTTGGTGTTCTAGGATGGTAGGTTTAGAATTTGAGCCTTGCCTGAAAAAGGCACTATGGGGGTGGCAAGAGCCTTTGCCAATATCCGGAAGCCCAGGGGTGACAGGTGCAAGCCGTCCCTCAAACAGCGTGGCTTGTCCAGCATGTCATCCCAGGCAGACAGACATTGGATCCCCTTTGAATGACACCAGAATTTAAGCCAATTATTAAAGCTGATCATCTTATCACTGTATTGTGGCATCGTTCTAGGTGAAGGTAGGATACTGCTCAAGGTCAGGGTCATACCTGCCTGGGCTACATAATCAGAGAGCTCCTCGATGTCCATTTTCATGTAGCCCAAAGGAGGCCTCAGGTCGTTGACACCAGCGTGGACAATGACTGAGTCACTTGTACCTGCTGTTGAGAGACCTGAGTGCTTGCGTTATGTGGGGATTCTAGCGCCGACAGGCAGCTTACTGTGACCTTCTCCTTACTCAGTCTGGTGAGCGGGACGTCAGTGTGTCTGACTATGGAATCACCAATGACAAGTGTGTCTGGCATTTTGTTTGGCCTTAAGGGCTGTGACTGTTTGACACTCTGACTGTGTGGTCTATGTGTTGCATGTGTTGGGTCGTGAGGTGGTAGTTGTTTGGGGGTCTGCTTTGGTGGGCCCCGCTGTTTTTGTAAAATTTTTATCAGAGCCCCCCAGTATGTCTTTGTGTGAGTATGTGTTTGATTTGAAGTTGTGATGGTACCCTGTGTGGCTGGGTATGTATTGTGTGTGGTTACCTTCTCCTCCTGTCTGGTCTTGCCAGTCCTATGTTGAGAGAGCTCAGCCTCCAGTTTGGCCGATAGTTGCATCTCGCATGTATTTGTGTTTTGTGGGAGAAGGAGAGGATTGTCTGTGTACATGAGGCAATTGTAACATTGCCTCAATATTCCCAGGTTCACCAGTTGAGCTGGAGAGGACACTAGCAACTGATCCCTCGACATACTAGAAGTAGATAAAGAGACTTTCAAAGGACTCCGGGGAAAGTGGGTTTTAGGCTGGTGGGGTACTATCTATAATAAGAGTGCTTTATCAAGGTGCAAGTACTGTAGGAGTAAGTGCTAGGCTTTACAGATAGAGAATAGTCTACTTGGGAATCAAGTAGAGATGAACTTTTCAGTTATAGGATATGCTGGTTAGATCAGCAGTACAGCTCGAGGAAGGTAGTTCTAAGGGAAAATTTGAAGAGTGGAATTTAGATGGCCTGAATAGTTTAACCTTGTTTAACCGCCGCTCTTGTGTGCAACAGTAACTCCAATGCTAACGCTTAGCGTGTTTTATAGCAGGGGGCTGAAGGGAGCTAGGGAATTGCCCCAAACGACCCAAGGGCTACTAGTTTCTGGCCGAAACTTCCCCCAAACGGGCAAAAAAGCCGCCCAGTGCTTCCCCCCCCCCCTGGTAAGCAAAGAAACTTCCCCCCTTCCTAATAAGGCAATGGATCAGTAACAGGAACTAAAAACAAAGCCCAGGGATCAGCAACTCTGAAACTGGACTACTCTAGTTCAGAAGGCGGAAAACAAGAGATTTTTGTTTTATTACAGAGACAAGGAAAAACAGACAGTAAATGCTATAAATGCTGTAAATGGGTAGGGACTTTAGTGTGTAGCCTACAGAAACAATTTGCAACAATTAGTAACTTAAAGTGCAATAAACAGTGTAAAATGCAGAAATCACTTAAAGTAGCAGTAAAACAGGCGAATGGGCGCTAGCTTAATAACAGTGGGAAAGCCACAAAATACTTATATCTGGTAGAAAGTCACTCTTTTAGCCCCTCTGCTTGGATCACTCTGCAGGCCACACGAGGATCTGTGCTGAGTTGGTACAAGCTGGAAAAGCGTGTTTAGCGTGTTTTATAGCAGGGGCTGAAAGGAGCTAGAATTGGCCCAAACGACCAATGGACTACTAGTTTCTGGCTGAAACTTCACCAAATCGGACAGAAAGGCTGCTAGTGCTTCCCACTCCCACTGGGTAAAGAAACTTCCCTCCTCCTAATAAGGCAATGGATCAGTAACAGGAACTAAAACAAAGCCCAGGGATCAGCAACTCTGAAACTGGACTACTCTAGTTCAGTAAGGCGGAAAACAAGGGATTTTTGTTTTTTTAACAGGGAAAGAAAAAAACAAAAAGGGTAAAATCTTTTGTTTCGCCTTTGGTACCTCAGAACAATTTCCCATTGGAAACAAAGTGAATAAACGTTAAATGCAGTCTTAAAGAGCGTAAAACGGCGAATGAGCCACCAATAACATTTTCCCCCAAAATACTTAAATCTGGAAAAAGGGCCTCTTTGCTCCCCCCCTTTGGAAAAACTTCCCCACTTTGGCAATTGGTAAACGGAAAAAAAGAGCGGGTTTTAAGAAACCTGAAAGGACTAAATTGGAAAACAAAGGATTTTGTTTTTTAAAAAAAAGGAAAAAGGGCGTATGCTTCCCCCCCCCGGGTAAGCAAAAACTTTTCCCTAAAAACAAGGGAACAAAAAAGGAACTAAAACAAACCAGGGAAGCAATCGAAACTACTATCATTTAAAGGCGAAAACAGAGTTTTTGTTTTTTTAACAGGAAAGAAAAAACAACAAAAGGGTAAAAGTTTGCTCGCCTTTATTGAGCCAACAGAAAATTTAAAAATTTAAATTTAAAGTGTAACGTGTAAATGCGGGGTTTTAAAGGGAGCAAAAAAGGCAAAACCATGGCTATTTAATACGTGGGAAACCACAAAACTTTTCGGTGGTCACCTTAACCCCGGCTTTCCCTTTTAGGCCAAGAGATCTGTCGATTTACAAGCGGAAACGCGGTTAGTGTTTATACGGGCAAAAGAGCTAGAAGGAAAACAAAATTTGTTTTGCTGAACAAAAACGGACAGAAAGGCTTAAGTGTTCCACCTTGTACCCCAAAAACCCCCAATTGAATTAAATAAAAATTAAAACAAAACCAAAGTAGCATAAAACGGAAAATCAGTCGAGAAAAAGT